>NC_133666.1:389599007-389865607 GCF_037893015.1 Macrotis lagotis
GGAATGGTTAGGTCAAAGGGTATAAATGGTTTTATTGCTCTTTAGACACAGCTTCATGTTGGTCTCCAGAATGTATAGATTAGTTCACAACTATATTAACAATGCATTAGTGTCCCAATACTTCCACAGCCTCTTCAACATTGATAATTTCCCCTTTCTGTCATCTTAATCAATCTGATAGGTATGAGGTGATATCTCATAATTCTAATTTGCATTTCTCTAATCAATAATAATTTTTGAGCATTTTTCATATGATCACAAATAAAACTAATAGCTTCATTTGTAAATTGTCTGTTCATATCCTTTGACAGTTTATCAATTGGAGAATGAATGGCAATCCTACAAATTTGATCCAGTTCTATACAGATTTAAGAAATGAGATCTCTATTAAAATAACTGGCTGTGAAAATTGCTTCCCAGTTTTATTTTCCTTCTAATGTCAAATAATTGATTTTATTAATGCAAAATCTTTTTATTTTAATATAGTCAAGATCATTCATTTTCCAATTTATAATGTAATCTATCTGTTGCTCGTTCATAAATCTCTCTTTCTGTAGATCTGATAGAATATTTCTTAGTCTGTTAATTTATGTATGGTGTTGCCTTTTATGTCTAAAACTCGTACCCATTTTAACCTAATCTTGGTATAAGCTGTGAGATATGGATCTATGCTTACTTTTTACCTTACTATTTTCCAGTTTTCCCCAAAATTTTTATGAAATAGTGGGCTCTTATCCCAGAAACTAATGTCTATGAATTTGTCAAACAGTAGATGTTTGTTTCTAATTCATAACCACTACCAGGCAGTTTAATGACTGCCACTTTGTAGTACAGTTTTACATCTGATAGAACTCAGCCACCTACATTTATATTTTTTTTCATCAGTTCTTTGATATTTTTCACCTTTTGTGGTTTCAGATGAATTTAGTTACATTTTTTTCTAGCTCAGTAAAATACTTATTTGTTATTTTGATTGGCATGGCAATGAGTAAGTAAATATATTTAGGCAGACTTGTCATTTTTATTATATTAGCTCAACTTAAACATGAGCAAATGACATTTCCTCAGTTGTTTAGATATGACTGTATTTGGATGTGAAATGTTTTCAAATTGTGTTCATACAGTTTCCAGATTTTCCTTGGAAGTAGATTCTGAAGTATTTAGTTTTGCCCAGAGTTAGATTAAGTGAAATTTCTCCCTCTTTCTCTTGCTCTTGGGCAATGAGGTTCATATATAGAAATGCTGATACTTTATGTGGGTTTTTTTTCATATACTGATACTTTGCTGAAAATGTTAATTTTTAAGTAGTTTTTAGATGATCTTCTTGGATTCTCTAAGTAAACCATCATATCATCTGCAAAGAGCAAAAGCTATGCTTCCTCATTGCCAATTCTGATCTCTTCAATTGAATATTCTTCTTGTATTGCTAAAGCTAACATTTCTATTGAATAGTAAAGGTGATAATGGGCAACCTTCTTTCACCCTTGGTCTTAATGGAAATGCTCCAAATTTATCCCTATTACATATAATATTTTTGATGGTTTTAGATAGATTTAAGAAAAACTCTATTTATCCCTTATCAAATGATTTTAATAGGAATGGATGTTATATAATTATCAATATTTGCTTTTTCAGCATCTATTGAAAATAATCATATGATTTCTGTGATTTTGCTATGGATATGATCAATTATGGTGAGTGTTTTCCTAATATTGAATCATCCCTGCCTACCTGGTATAAATCCTACTTATTATGATGTATTATCCATTAATAATAATTTGCTGTAATATCTTTACCAAATTTTATTTCATATTTTTACATCAGCATTCATTAGGGCGATTGATCTAAAATTATCTTTGTTTGTTTTGGTTCTTCCTGGTTTTAGTATCAGTATCATATTGGTGTCATAAAAGGAACTTGTAAGAACTTCTCCTATTCCTATTTTTTTATATAATGTAGAACAAAAATTATTTATTCCTTAAATGTTTGTTAGAATTTACTTGTAAATCCATCTGGACCTGGAGACATTTTCTTATGGAGTTTATTGTTGGTTTCTTCAGTTTCTTTTTCTGAAATGTGGTTATTTAACTATGATTTTCCTCTGCTATTATTCTCAGTAGTTTGTATTTTCATGAATATTCATCCATTTCACTCAGATTTTTAAATTTATTGGCATACAGTTAAGCAACATAACTCCAAATTATCTCTTTCATTTCTCCTCATTGGTCACTAGTTCACCTATTTGATTTTAATTCTGGTAATTTGATTATCTTTCTTTTTTTCTTAATCAGATTGGCAAAGGTTTATCTATTTTGCTACATTGTGCCTAAAACCAATTCTTAGGTTTCTTTCATTAGATCAGTGATTTTTGTTTTGCTTTGAATTTTATTTTATCAATATCCCATTAGTGCCTGAAATTGCATTTCTCTAATCAATAAGAATTTAGAGCAATTTTACATAAAACTATAGATAGATTTGGTTTACTTCTCTGCAAATTGGCTTTGCATATTCTTTTACCATTTGTTGGCTGGGAATAGCTTGTTTTTGTTATAAATTTTATTCAGTTCTCTATATATTTTAGAAATCAGTGCTTTGTCAGAAACACAAGTGATAAAAATTCTTGCCCAATTTACAATATTTCTTTTCATCTTTGTTAGAGTGATTCTGTTTGTGCAAAAGAGTTTATACTTAATGTAATTAAATTATCCATTTTTTTTTGGATGATGTTCTCTATCTCTTCTTTGGTCATAAACTGCTCTCCTTTCCATAGATTTGACAGGTAAACTATTTCATGATTTCCTAGTTTGTTTATGATATTTTTATATCTAAATATTTCACTCATTTTGAACTTGTCTTGGCTTAGGGTATAAGATATTGATTTAATCCAAGTTTCTGATATACTATCTTCCAGGTTTTTCAGTAATATTTATCAAAGAACTGGACACTTTGTGTTTATCAATAGTGGATTACATGGGTTGCTAGGTGGCACAGTGGATAGAGCAGAGACCCTGGAGTCAGGAAAACCTGTGTTCAAATCCAGCCTCAGACACTTAATAATTACCGAGCTGTGTGGCCTTGGGCAAGCCACTTAATCCCATTGCCTTGCAAAAAAATAATCTATAAATTAAAAAAAAAAACATTTTAAAAAATAGTGTTACTACAATCATTTCCTGCTGTCTCTTTTGCACCTAGTTTATTCCACTGATCCATCACTTTGTTTCTTTTTTATTATATAAAAATTTCATTTGTTTTCCAACTATAAAAAACAGTAGCTTTTATCATATTTTGTAAAGTTTTGAATTTTACACATTTTACTCCATCTCCCTTCACTCCCATTCTCTTCCCCCCACACACAGAAAGCAGTCAGATAAACTTTTCATTGTTTCCATACTATATACTGATCAAAATTGAATTATTGAGAGAAAAATCATATTCTTGAAGAAAAAACAAATATTAGACAAAGAAAAATTATGTAATGCATAGGACAGTTTTTTTTTTTTAAGTGAAGGTGGGGAAGAGCCAAGATGGAGGCTTGAAGGCCAGAATTCCTGAAAACTCATTCCCCCCAAAATCTCCAAAAACCTTCAAATTATGACTCTAGTCAAAATTTAGAGGGGCAGTACCCAAAAAAAGGCTGAGTGATACAATTTCCTTGTCCATGCCAACTTAGAAATTCTGCAAGAAAAGTCCGTTTCACTGGGACCAGGGGTTGGAAACATCTGCAGCTGCAGAACGATGCAGTCCAGGGATCACCAGGAATAACTTTGAAGGGGTGATGAGAGAACTCTACTGCACCAGAGTGGGTCTGGATTGAGCAGCTGTCTCAGAGCATCCCTGCAGTGAAAATCTGCAATGGGAATAGGGGAAGACAGCCTGTACTCCTGTAATGCAGTCCACAGACAGTAAGAAAGTGGGTGGGGGGAGACTGCAGAACTCTCTCTGCTGTCCTTGGGGAAGTACTATTCTGTTTGCCCACACTCAGATCCAGGTTGGAATTTGGGCTTCCATGCTATCATAATGAAACAGGGACCATCCTCACTGTTCCAGGGTAGAGGGATGAGCCTGTGGTCATCAATACACCAAAGAACAGTCAATCATAAGGCCTTAGAGGAATTAAGGTCACTGTGTTGCCACCTCAAAAACCCCAATGCCTTGGAGTTACAGTAAATCAGTCATAGTTTGAGGAAATGAGCAAACAAAAAGAAAAAGAAGAATCAGATCATAGAAAAGTACTTTGGTCCCATGGAAGATTCAGAAGATGACAGAAGAGAAACTTCTGTATCCAAAACCTCCAAGAGAAATAGAAAATGAGTTCAGGCTATGGATGAGCTGAAAAAGAATTTGAAAACTAATTAAGGGAGGAAGAGGAAAAAATCAGAGGAGAAATGAGAGTGATGCAGATAAATCATGAAAACCAAGTCAGCAGCTGGTGAAAGACATACAAAAAATATTGAAGAAAATAGTGCTAAAAGCCAGTTAAGACCAAATGGACAAAGTAACACAAAGGGCATATGTGAAGAAGAATATCTTAAAAAACAGAATTGGCTAGCTTGAAAAGGAGATACAAAAGCTCACTGAAGAAAAAAACTCATTCTAATGCAGAATGGAACTAAAAGAAGCCAATGACTTTGCAAGAAATCAGGGAGACATAAAACTATTCCAAAAAAGTAGAAGAAAATGTATAATATCTCATTGGAAAAACAACTGACCTTGAAAACACAGGAGAGATAATTTAGAAATTATTGGGCTACCTGAAAGTCATGACCAAGAAAAGAGCCTAGACTTCATTTTTTAAGAAATAATACAGCAAAATTGCCCTAAGATCCTGGAAGCAGAAGATAAAATAGAAATTGAAGAAATTTCCCAATCACCTCCTGAAAGAGGACCCAAAAGCAAAACTTGCAGGAATATTATAGCCACATTCCCAAACTTCCAAGTCAAGGAGAAAATACTAAAAAGCTGCCAAAAATAAACAATCCAACTACTGTGACTCTATAGTAAGTATTACAAAGGATCAGGCAGCAGCTATATTATGAGCTCTTCAAACTTGTAATATGATATTCTGGAAGGCAAAAGATCTTGCTTTACACCTGAGAATCAACTACCTAGCAAAACCGAACATCTTCTTTCAGGGGAAAAGATGGACTTTTAATGAAACAGGGAATTCTCAAACTTTCCTATTGTAACAACCAGAACTGAACAGAAATTTTGTTGTCCGAGTATAAGACTCAGGTGAACCATAGATGGGGCAGATGAGAAGGACTAACTATGAGAAACTTAATGATGTTGAACTGTTTGTATTCCTGCATGGGAAGAAGATACTGACAACTCAATTTTTTTTCACTTTTACTAGCACTTAGAAGGAAAATATATATGCAAGGCTCAGGAAGGAGCTGAATATAATGGTATAATATAGTAAAAAGTTGAAACCAATGGTCGATAAAGGAAAACACTTGGAGGAAAAGAATGGGGAGGAAGAAGGGGCTAAGTTATTACACATAAGAGTCAAGAAAAAGCTTTTTCAATGGAGTGAAGCAGGGGAAGGTGAGGGGGAATGAGTGAGACTTCATTCCCATGAGAAATGACGCAGAGAACAATTAAAAAACACAATTAATAGGGTATAGAAATCTATCTTACCCTAGAGAAAAATGAGAGGAAAGTGATGGGCTAAGTGGGATTGGGGGAGGGAAGTGGGGGTAAGAGGTGACAGAAGAGAAGCAAGATCGTGGCAGAGCATACTCAGATACAACAAGTTTTTGAACAGGGACAGGGTGAAATGAGAGAGAGAATAGAATAAAGGAGAATGGGAAGGAATAGAGTAGGGGGAAATTCAGGTAGTAATAGCAACTTTGGTTAAAATATTGAAGCAACTTCTTTGGTGGACTCATGATAAAGAAGGCAAATCATGCTACAGACAGAGCAATTGCAATCTGAACACAGATTGAAATACATTATTTTTCTCTCACTAGTCTTGAGGTTTCTCAACTTCTTGGGGAGGATGAGGGAAGTTTATGTTTACTCTCATGTGATTATTGTAAAAATATAAAATAAATCAATAAAAGTGAAAAAATAAAACACAAATAAAATTGAAAGTAATAGTTTTGGGTTTCTGTTTAAACAACTCCATTAAGGTTGATAATCACACCCATGTTGCTGTTAGGGTGTGCAATGTTTTTTGGATTCTGCTCATCCTGTTCAGTATCAGTTAATGCAAATCCTTCGAGATTTCCCTGAATTCCCATCCCTCCTGTTTTCCAATAGAACAATAATGTTCCTTAAGATACATATAGCACAACTTGTTCAGCCTTTGATGGACATTCACTCAATTTCCAATTCTTTGCTAACACAAACAGAACTGCTCTGAATATTTTTGTACAAGTGATGTTTCTACCCTTTATCATGATATTTTCAGGGTATAGACGCAGTACTGGATCAAAGGGTGTGCACAATTTTACGCCCCTGTGGTCATTATTTCGGATTGCTCTCCACAAAGTTTGTATCAGTTCAATTCCACCAAAAATGTATTAGAGTCTCAGATTTCCCACACCCTTCCAACACTGATCACTGTCAATTTTGTCAGTTCTGGTCATATCAGTCAATTTGAGAGCTGTGAGGTGGTAGCTCAGTGATGCGTAATTTGCATTTCTCTGATCAGTAATGATTTAAAACAATTTTTCATGTGCCTATGGATAAGTTTGATTTTCTCATCTGAAAATTGCCTTTGCATATCCTTTGATCATTTATCAATTGGGGAATTGTTTTTTTTTAATTTGACTCAGTTCCCTATATATTTTAGAAATGAGTCTTTTATCAGAAATACTAGCTATAAAAATTGTTTCCCAATTGACTACATTTCTTTTGATTTTGGTTACAGTGGTTTTGCTTATGCAAAAGTTGTTTTTTTATTTAGTGTAATCAAAAGTATCCAGTTTTAGATCTATCTCTCCATTGCCCATTAATGCAGGTGATTGTTATTGCATTATGATCTGAGAAGGAAGTATTTATCATTTATGTCTTTCTGCATATAATTATGGGGATTGTATGCCCTAATACATGGCCAATTTTTATGTAAGTGCCTTGTTCTGCAGAGAAAAAGAATATTCTTTTCTATCCCCATTCAGTTTTCTGCACAGGTCTATCATGTCCAGGCTGTATAACATTCTATTTATCTCCTTAAATTCCTTCTTGTTTATTTATCTAGTTACATTTATCTAAATCTGAGAAACGGATACCAAGGTCTCCCACCAGTAGAGTTTTTTGGTCTATGTCTTCCTATAACTCATTCAGGTTCTCCCTTAAGAATTTGGATGCTATACCATTTGGTACATAGATATTTAGTAATGAAATAGCTTCATTTTCTATGCTACCTTTCATAAGGATATAATTTCATTTCATCTTTTTTCAATGAAATCTATTTTTTTAGCCTCTTTGTTTGAGATCAGGGGCAAAATATATTATGCTCTAACCTTATACCTTTACTCTGTATCAATCTCTCTGCTTGAAAATGAATTTCTTGTAAACAGCATGTTGCAGGATTCTGGTTTTTAATCTACTCTATTATTCACATATGTTTTATGATAAAGTCTATCGCATTACCATTCAAAGTAATAATTACTAATTCTTTATTGCCCTCCATACTAGCTTCCCTTTATTTGAACTTTTTACTTTTTTTAGCTTGTCCATATTACCCAGTATTTTGCTTCTAAATACCACCTCCTTCGATGTGTTTTCCCCCTTTTATCCAAGTCCCCTCACCCTTTTATTCCCCTTTCCATTTTCCCCTTCTTCCTTCCCTTCCTTCTATTGGTAAATTTTTCCCAACTCCGCACCCCTTTTGCATTCCCCCTTTTAAGACTTGAAAGGTAAAATAAGTTTCTTAACTTGACTTGAGTGTGTGCATATTAATCCTTCCTTAAGTCAAATCTGATGGGAATAAGATTCAGGCAGGCCTCACCTCCCTCCTTCACCTATATTGCAATAGGTCCCTTATACTTCATGTAATGTGATTTACCTCTTTCAGTCTCCTCCATCCTCCTGTCTCTTTTCTGTACCCCCTTTTTAAAGGAATATTGTTTTTAAATCATTGTATCTGAGTCATGGACAAATCATCAGTATCCATTAATTCTGGTTTAGAATTTTTTCTCTAATAGCATTACAAATTTCAAGAGTTATGAGAATCTCTCTCCCAAGTGAGGATATAACTAGTTTTGTCTTATTGGATAGCAATGTTTTATTTTCTGTTATTTTACCTTTCCATGTATCTCTTGAGTCTCCTTTTTGAAGTTCAAATTTTGTATTCGACTGTGGTCTTTTCATCAGGAAAACTGGAAGTCTCCTATTTTGTTAAATGTCTGTCTTTTGCCTGGATGAGAAGGCACTGTTTAGCTGAATACTGAATTTTTGGTTACACTCCAGGCTCCCTTACTCTTCAGAATTTCATATTCCATACCCTTCTATTCCTTAATGTTGATGTTGTCAGATCCTATGTAATCCTTACTATGACTCTTCGCTATCTATATTGTTTCTGGCTGCTTGCAGGATATTCTCTTTTATATTATAGTTCTGGAATTTTCACATAATATCCTTTGATGTTTGCATTTTGGAATCCCTTTCAGAAGGAGATCTATTTATTCTATTCTTTCAACAACTGTGCTGCCTTCTGTTTCCATGATAGCAGGGAAATTTTCCTTCACTATATCCTGAAATATCCACCTGGCTTTTTTATCCTCAATGTTTCCAGGAAGCCCAATGATTCTCAAGTTGTCTCTTCTGGTAGTATTCTCTAGGTAGCTGTTTTGCCAATGAGGTATTTTATATTTTCATCAATTCTTTTTTTTTTCTTTCTTTCTTTTTTTTTTAACAGATCCTTACTGTCTCATGAAGTCATTAATTTCCACAGATTCCATTCTTTATTTTAGAGAAGAATTTTCTTCATTTACCTTTAGCAACTCCTTTACCAATTGGTTAATTCCATGTTTGAAGGAGTTTTTCATTTCCTCAATTGTGGTTTTGAGCAAATTATTATCTTTTTGCACTTGTCCAACTGTTTGTTGCAAGGATTTGTTTACTTTTTTGCAAGGTATTAACTTTCTCTTTTGTTTCTTTTCCCAGTTTTTCCAATTAATTTTTAAATTTCTTCCTGAACTCTTCTAAGATGTCTTTGTGGGTTGGAGACCAATTCATATTCCCCTCTGAAGTTCTAGTTCTTTCTGAGTTAGGTTCTCTTCCTTCAAGTTAGTTTTCAATGGACCCCCACCCCCACCCCAAGCTGGCTTTTCTAGGATCTTGTGTTGGGGGAGGGATTGGTTCACAGATCTTTGGTGTTGAAATCCCTAGAGGAATTGCTCATTGGTCTTAGTAACTCCAAGTGGGCAGGCCTATTGGACTATCTAAGACCTTGATTAATGGCCCACTCCCTTGGCCTGGGTAGAGTGTATGGTGTAGCTGCATCCTGGTTGTTGTACAATTAGGATTGGGCCCTTGGGCTTGATCATTAATCGCCTTTATCCTCATTTAGTACTGAGGCTGTTCTGCTGCCCACAGAAGAGCCTATATTTGTTTTGGAAAGAGTCATTTTTTCCCATAGGGATGGGGGAGAAGGGACTCAACTGTAAACACAGGGATTCTGCTGAAAATATGGAGCTCTTGACCCTGATCTTCAAGATCAGCCCAACTGACTGAATCTATATCTAGCCACATTCTGGAACTTTCCTGCCTTCTGTGCTAGAGCTCTCCTGCCTGCCAATTACACAGCCAAGGCTTCAGCTGCTATTCTCTGGTTAGTCTCTGCTATTCTCTGGTTAGTCCCCTGCACTGACTCTCTGCTCTCTGCCCCTGGCTCACCCTCTCCTCTCTGAGAAAGATCTTGTTGGTAGATATTCTCCTATGTTTTTTGTCTGGGTGTTGTGGACACAAATTCTGCTAAGAGGATTGATCCATAATATTTCTGAGGAAAACACAGTTGACTTCAGGACAGAGCCTGGCTTTGTTCTGTCATCTTGGCTGGAAGAATCCACCATTCTATTTGTAAACCAGTACCACACATAAAAAGATGCCTTATAATATAATTTTGTATCTGGTAAGATTAAAGCACTTTATTTTGTGTTTTTTTTATCTTTAAATCCCTTGATAATAGTTTAAAAATTTTAATAGTTCTTTATTTTCATCCATTTGTACATGCATATTTCTAAGACACAAAATTTCACTCCACCCTCCCTTCCCACCTCCCTTCCCTTAGCAGGGAACTGCCAGGATAGCATTTTTCATACATATTTTATTAAACATATTTACAAATTACTAATTTTTATCCCTTGATGTACTTGACTTTTCATTTCTTCATTTGAATTTAGTTACAAGTTTTTCAGTTCACTAAAGTAATTTTTTGGATGTTTGATTGGTATGGCAGTAATAAGCAATTTAATTTAGGTGGAATTTTCTTTCTTATTATATAAGCTTGGACTGTTCATGAGCAGTTGATACTTATCCAGTTATTTAGATTTTATTTGTATGAAAAGTGCTTTATAGTTGTTTTCATAGAGCTCCTGAGTCTACCTTGGCAGGTAGACTCCCAAATATTTTATGTTGTCTGAAGTTATTTTATTTATTTCTTTTTAATTTTTTTTCTTTTTGCAAGGCAATGGGCTTAATTGACTTGCCCAAGGTCACACAGCTAGGTAATTATTAAATGTCTGATGCTGGATTTGAATTCAGGTACTCCTGACTCAAGGGCTGTCTGGGGCTCTATTGACTGAGTTACCTAGCTGCACCTGTCTGAAATTATTTTAAATGGAATTTCTCTTTCTAACTTTTTTCTGTTGAATCTTGCTAGTAATATCTGGAAATGTTAAGGATTTATGTGAGTTTATTTTGTATCATTTGACTTTGTTAATATTGCTTATTATTTTCAGTAGATTTTTAAAAATATTTTTAAGGATCTCTAGATATGCCATCAAACCATCTGCAAAGAGTTAGAGTTTTGATTCTTCCTTCCCAGTTCTAATTCCTCCATTTTCTTTTTCTTCAGTTATTGCAGAAGCTAACATTTCAAATACAATATTGAATATTATTGGTGATAACTGGAATCCTTGGTTCACCCCTGATCTTACTGGGAATGTCTCTAGCTTATCCCCATTGCATATTATGCTTGTTGATATATTCAGAGAGATGCTATTTATTATTCTAAGGAACAAGCTATTTATACCTTTGCTCTCATAGGAATGGGTGCTTTATTTTGTTAAAAGATGTTTTAACATCTTTGAAATGATCATATAATTTCTGTTAGGTTTGTTACTGATATCATTAATTATATTGAGAGTTTTCCTAATATTGAACCAACCCTGCATTCCTGGGATAAATCCTGCTTGGTCAGAAGGATAACTAAAAGATGATTAAAATCTTTTAAGTCTAGGCAACTCCAGGAATGTTGCTTCTATTGAGTGCAATTAGGGTAGTGGGAGGGGGAACCTGTGTTGCAGGGAGGATGAGTCCAGCTCAGGGATGTGATTCTGAGGTGAGACCTGGCATCGAAGTGAAATGACCACAGGCAATTGGAGATGCAGGACTTGCATTAGGGTGAAAGGCTACAGCTGGAGATACAGATTTGAGAGGTAAAAGCACAGAAGTGAAGGTGGATGCCTTAAAGCAGGATCAGTTTAACAAGATAAAGGGCCAAGGACTGAATTTTGGAGGCTATACCTAGCTCAGAGAATAAATGAGGAGGAGGAAGAGAAGCCAGAAATAGAGAAAGAAAAAATCAGTTTAAGAAAACAGAAAAGTACTGGAAACAAGTACAGGGAAATTTTTAAAGTATCTATTTGAAATGAAGACCAATAAAATCATTTCAATGGTATTACAAGGAAATTTGAAATCTTGTGGGTACATATGGGCATACACACACACACACACATGTCCATGCATACATACATACACACACAAATATTATAGGTGAACATTGAACTTTTTAGATTACTTTCAACTTTCCTACTGATATTAGTGAAGGTTCTTTAAAATTATCATATAATTGATGTTTCAAATTTGAATTAATAAATTTATGATAAACCATTTAGAAAGACCTTGTTATATGCTAGGAAATGGGTAAAATTCACAGTATAAAAATGAAAGGAAGATTGATTTTTAGGTTCAAGGAGTATATATTTTAATGGTAATAACAAACGCTAATGGAATCTAAAGCAAGTTCATTGTGTTGGTGTAACATGAATGAATGACCAAATTATGGTACATTAGTCATTCTCCATTTGATGAGTATCCCCTCAATTTCCAATTATTTCCCACTACAAATGGATTTGCTATGAATATTTTTCTACATGAGCAATTTTTACTCCTTTTCATGGTCTCTTCATGATACAGACCCAATAGCAATATTCCTGAAACAAAGGTATGCATATTCTTATTACCCTTTGGCCATAATTACAAATTATCTCCAGAAAGATTGAATCAGTCCACAAATCCACCAACAAGACATTATTGTCCCATATTTCCCACTTCCTCTCCAACATTAGTCACATTCCATTCTGGTCATATTGGTCAATCTGAGAGGTATGAGTGGTAGCTCTGAGATCCCTTAATTTTCATTTCTCTAATTAATAATGGTTTGGTGCAATGCTTCTTATGACTCAAAATGGCTTTTTCCTCATCTTAGAATTGACTTTGCATATCCTTTGATTGTTGATTGGGAACTGTTTTATTTTAATTTTTTAATTTCTAATTAATTAATTGATTGATTGATTTGTTTGTTTGTGTGTTTGTTTGTTTTAGGTTTTTTTCAAGGCAAATGGGGTTAAGTGGCTTGCCCAAGGCCACACAGCTAGGTGATTATTAAGTGTCTGAGACCGGATTTGAACCCAGGTACTCCTGATTCCAAGGCCAGTGCTTAACCACTGCGCCACCTAGCCGCCCCTTATTTTAAATTTTTAAAAAAAAAATTGACTCAGTTCTCTATATATTTCAGAAATGAGTCCTTTGTCAGAAACACTAGTTGTAAAAGCTGTTGCCCATTGTACTACATTCCTTATGATCATGGTTACATTGGTTTTGTTTGTGCAATTTTTTTTTAAATTTCATGTAATCAAACTTTATATAAACTCCTCTATCTCTTCTTTCATCATAAACTGCTACCCTTTCCATGGATCTGACAGGTAAACTATTCCATGTTCTCCTAATGTGCCTATAATATTATATTTTATGTCTAAATCCTACACCCATTTTGACCTTACCTTGGTATAGCATGTGAGCTGTTGGTCTAATCTTACCTTCTGCCATATTATCTTCTAGTCTTCTCAGCACTTTTTTGATCAAAGAATTAATTTTGAACCAGAAGCTGGACTCTGGGTTTTTCAAACTGCAGATTACTATAATGATTTCCTGCTTTCTCTTTTACACATCCTTTCCTACTGATCCACCACTCTGTTTCTTAGCCTGTATCAAATAGTTTTGATAACTAATACTTTATAATGTAATTTTAGGTCTGGTATGGGTAGACTGCAATCTTTTGCACTTTTATTCAATAATTACATTGATAATCTTGAATTTTTGTTGTTCCATATGAGTTTAGTTTTTATTTTCTCTAGTTCACTAGAGGAATTTTTTGGTAGTTTAATTAGTTGGGCACTAAATATGTAGTTGAATTTAGGTGGACTTGTCAATGTTATTTTATTAGCTTAACCTATACATGAGCAGTTGTTATTTGCCCAGTTATTTAGATCTAATTTTATTTTGTGAAAAGTATTTTACGATTGTTTTCAAAGAATTTCTGAATCTGTCTTGGCAGGTAGATTCCCAAGAATTTTACATGGTCTTAAGCTCCTTTTACTGGGAATTCTCATTTTATCTCTTGCTGGCATATTTTGTTAGTCATATTTGAGAATTCAGTTGTAAATTGACCTGATCCTGCAAATTTTTTCTTAAGGATTTCATTAATGCCTTGTTGAATTTTTTTCTGACATAGGATTACTTAGGTATTTAATTTCCTCTTCTTTTTCCTGAACAATTTATATTTTTTTAAGTATCCATCCATATCACTTGGATTATCAAATATTTTTGTCATACAGTTGGAAAAATAGTTGTTAAGTATTAATTTAATTTCCTCTTCTTTTGTGGTGATTTCACTTTTCACATTTTTGATGCTAGTAATTTGGTTTTCTTCTTTCTTTTTTTAATCAAATTAACCAAATATTTATCTAATTTGCTTGTTTTTTTCATAGAATCAACTCTTGATTTTCTGTATTAGTTAATTGTTTTCTTATTTTCTATTTCACTAAAGTCCCCATTAATTTTCAGAATTTATAATTTGATATTTAATTGTAGATTTTCAATTTTGTTACTAAATCAGTCGTTGAATTTAGGTGGAATTTTCAATGTTATTTTATTAGCTCATCCTATACATGAGCAGTTGCTATTTGCCCAATTTTTAGTGGAATGTTCACTTTATTGATTTCTCTTTATTTTATTCATGTATGCATTTAGAGATATAATAAAACCCCTAATAACTGCTTTGGCTGTATCTAACAAGTTTTGTAGTATGTTGTCTTGTTATTGTCATTGTCTTGGATGAATCATTAATTCTTCCTAAGATTTTCTGTTTGATCCACTTATTCTTTAAATTAGGTTATTTAGTTGCCAATTAGTTTCAGATCTATATCTCCATGGCCCTTGATTGCACATTAATTTTTTTATTATGGTCTGAGCAGGATGAATTCCATATTTCTGCCTTTCTGCCTTTGGTTATGTGGTCCTTATGCTCTAATGCATAGTCAATTTTTGTGTAGCTGCCAAGTACTACAGAAAAAGGTATATTCCTTTCTATCTCAGTTCAATTATCTTCAGGGGTCCATTATATATAAATTTTCTAACATTCTATTCATCTCCTTATTTGATATCTTATTTTATGACTAGATTTATCTAATTCTGAGAGAGGGAGGTTGAGGCCTGCTACCAGTAGAGTTTTACTGTCTATGTCTTTCTCTCACTCATTCAGTTTCTCTTCTAACAATCTAGATGCTTAACTGCTTGGCAAATGCGTATTTAATATTGAAATTACTTCATTGTCTTTGGAATCCTTTTGACGAATATACTTTCCTTCCGTATCACTATTATTGAGATATATCTTTTGCAGCTGCTTTGTCTAAGATAAGGGCTACCCTTTCCTCTTTCACTTCTGCTGAAGCTTAATATATTCTGCACCAACCCTTTACCTTTGCTCTGTATTTACTTCTCAGCTTCAAATGTGTTTCTTGTTAGGAGCACATTGTAAGATTTTGTTTTTTATCCACTCTGCTATCTGGTAATATTTTATGGAGGAGTTCATGCCATTCACATTCAAAGGTATAACTACTAACTCTTTATTGCCCTCCTTGCTATTTCCCCTCTGTTTTTAGTTTTCTCTTTTTCATTTTATCCCTCACCCCAGTATCTTGCTTCTGAATACCAAATACTTCAGTGTATCTATCCCCTTCTATCCAATCCCCCCTTTTCCCCTCTTTCCCTTTACTGCTACTTCCTTCTCTTCCTTTTGTCAATTACTCCTTTCTACCTCCCCTCCTTCCCATCTTAAAAATTGGAAGGTAAGATAAGTTTCTTTTCTTTTTTTTTAGGTTTTTGCAAGGCAATGGACTTAAGTGACTTGCCCAAGGCCACAAAACTAGGTAATTATTAAGTGTCTGAGGGAGAATTTGAACTCAGGTCCTTCCTACTCCAGGGATAGTGTTTTATTCACTGAGCCACTTAACTGCCCCAAGATAAGTTTCTCAACTCAGTTGACTGTGTGTGTGTGTGTGTGTGTGTGTGTGTGTGTGCTAATTCGACTTTAATCCAAATTTGAGGAGAGTAAAATTCAGGCTATTTTCACCTCCTCCCTTCATTCCCCTCTATTTCAATAGGTTCTTTGAACCTCTTACATGTGATGGAATTTGTCCCATTCAATCTCTGTTTTCCTCCCAATTCTTTTCTGTTCACCCTTTGTATTGAGATACTATTTTTAAATCATTCCATCACAGTTAAGCACATGTCATGATTATCCATTCTGGCTAAGTATATTCCTTCTAACAGAGTTACAATTCTCATGAGTTTTGAGAATCTTCCTCTCCGGTGCAGATATAACCAGGTTAGTCTTACTAGATAACATTTTTTTTTCTTTTCCCCATTTAACTTTTCATGAATTCTTGAGTCTTCTGTGCAAAGACCAAATTTTCTCTTTAACTTGTATTTTCAGCAGGAAAGCTTGAAAGTCACCTATTTTGTTAAATGTCTATCTTTTCCCTGAAATAAAAGGCTCAGTTTTTTCTGAATAGCAAATTCTTGGCTGTAATCCAAGCTCCTTTGCTCTCTTGAATAATATATTTCAGGTCCTTCAGTGCCTTAATGTTGATGCATCCAGGTCCTGTGTATTCCTGACTGGCTCATTGGTATTTGAATCATTTCATTCTGGTCACTTGCAAAATTATTTCTTTGATCTGATTGTTCTGGAGTTTGGTTACAATATTCCTTGATGTTTTGATTTTGGCATCCCATTCAGGAGATGATCAATGTATTCTTTCAATGATTATTTTCAACTCTAATTACAAGATATCATGGCAGTTCTCTTTCACAATTTTCAGAATTATAGAATCCAGTTTTATTTTGTTTTTTTTTTTTTTCTCTTCAAAGTTTTCAGGAAATCCTATGATTCTTCAATTATCTCTTCTGGACTGATTTTCCAGGGCAGTTGTTTTGCCAAGGTGTTATTTCACATTTTCTTCTATTTTTTTCATTTTTTATTTGTTTAATAGTTTATTTATGCTTCATGAAGACATTAGCTTTCACAGATTTCAATACTTGTTTGGAGAAGGGTTTTCTTCATTTACCCTTTTCATCTCCTTTTCAATTGTTTATTTCTATTTTTGAAGGAGTTCTCTTTTTCCATTTGTCCCATTGTTTTGTGGAGAATTATTTTCTTTTTTCACTTGTCCAACTGTATTTTCAAAGGATTTGTAAGACATTAATTTTTCTCTTGCATAATGTTTAATTTCTCTTGAGATTCTTTATCCAATTTTTCCATTTGATTTTTACATCCTTTCTTATCTCTTCTATCAAGTCTCTCTGAGTTGTAGGTCAATATATATTGTCCTCTGAATCTACACCCATTTCTTTGCTAGTATCCTTATCTCCAAGGAAACATTCTATTGATCCCACTTTTCCATGGCCTTTTTTCATTTGGGGCTCTTTCCCTAGGGTCTTGTGTTGGTAGAAGGGCTGATTGTAGACCATACATGCTGAAATTCCTAGAGACCTTGATCATTGGATATAGGATCTCCAAGAGGTTACTCAGTGCACTGGTCAGTAAAGGATAACAGAAGCTTTATCTGGATTTTCTGTCTTGTTGGTGCCTGTGGTCCACTCACTTGGTCTGGGGCTAGACCTTGGCTATACTGGCACAATCCTGACTGGTCCCTTAGGCTACAAAACCTAAAGGTTTTCTCCTTGTAATCAGTTTAATCAGTGCTGGAAAATAGCCACACCTGGGCATTGGGACAAGATACTAACACCTGGGCTGTTTCTGTGTTTGTTCTGGAGAAATTCAGGCCCTCCCATAGGAGGGGGTGAGGAACACCACTGAAAACACAGGACTTGAGGCCCAGGACTTCCAGACCAGTCCAGCTGGTCAGATAGAAGTCTGGGCCTCAATGCTGGTGCTCTCCCACCTGCCAGTAGGTCAGCAAATGCTTCCACCACTGTTCTTACATTAGTCCCCAGCCTCACCCCACTGACCTTCAGGCTGGGGATCTGATCTTTGCCCCACCACAGACACACACCCACACTTCCCTGTGACAGATCTTACTGGGAAATCTTCCCCTCAGTTCTTCTGTGGGTTTTGTGCATCCAAAATCTGCTAAGGGTCTTGGCTCATGTGAGTTCTAAGGGAAAGCCAGGAGAGCTTAATACAGTGCCTGGCTTCTCTCCACCATCTTGGCTGGAAGTAACATTTTTTATTAGCATTAATCTACAGATGAATAAAATTGTAGCAAGTAGATATTTATTGACTCATCATGGATCATACAGGTGGTAAGTGTCTGAGGTGATATTTGAACCTAAGTCTTTTTGATTCAATGATCAAACTCTCTCTTCCATAATACCTACTATTAATGCAAATGTCTAGTAAGAAAATCTGGAATTTATATAGTAGAGAATGGGTAATGATTAATCAATTTATTATTGATAAGGTAAAAAAAATTCTAAAAGTTAGGGTATTTTCATATTCAAATGGAAATTGAATTTGAAAATGGTTTGATACTATGATGTTATTAATTTAAAATTGTTAAGTATAACAAATGATACAATTGTATACTGAGAAACGTATGATATATTTAACTCACAGGTAAAATGTAAAATAATCACTAAAACAATTATCCAGGAAAGAATCATATTTGATTTTTTCCCTTAGAAATAGATTATTCTATTTTATAAATGCATGCTTCTTCATTTTTTTTTGCTTTATCTTATTGGGAGAAAGATCTAGATCCCATGAGAAGGGGAATTATCTGTAAGTCAGCTTTTGGAAAATTTGAAAAATCAAAGAAACTTTTTTTATTTCCCCTTTCTCTTCCTATTCTACTTACCACCATTTTTGCTTCTATGTTTTTCCTCTTTAATTCTTCATTTTGGGCTCTAAATTTCTAAATTGTCCATACCTCCATATTTTTATCCCTTATTTTGTCCTGCATTTGGCTAATATAAAATATTATGAGTGTTTGAGCATGATTCAATAATTGTAAAATATGCCTTTTTATCTGACCATGAAGTAAGAGCTTCTAATTTGAAAATGGAAATGCTAATAATGTTGCAATTTTTTTGGAGGTATATTGTTTATATAGTGCTTTCATTTCTTTAAAACATATTTAATGTAAAAACATTACAAAGTACGTAGGATGAACAATATATTTTAAACTGTACAATTTAGTAACTAAAGGGTATTTAACATAGTCAAAATGTGAATGACTTAGTAAAGGTAAAAAAATCATGCAAGATAAAGTTCAAGTGCTGCACTCTTGTTTTCTTACTTGAAATTGACAGCTCTTTAAATTATTCAAAAATGAGAGGTTCTAAATTTTATATTGACAAGGGATATCTTTAGTAGTTGTGTTGTGTCTATAGTTCACTAAATCTTTTCCCCATTCCATTCTATTTATAATTCTTCTAATTTGTTGTAGACAAGTAGATATTAGAAGTTATAGAAACAAAAGGAGGCCATTACTATAATTTTCAGTGAAGATCTGACACAATGTCTAATTATTGGCAATCATTTTGTACATAATTTCATGAGAAAATAAAGAAGAGTATGTCATTCTGGAATGGTTCTTGGGAATTCCATATAGTTTCAGGAAGAAATAAAAAAGAAAGAAGCAAAGAAAGAAGGAAAGGAGAAAAACCAAAACAGAAAGAAAAGTAAATGAATGATCATAAGTGAAAGGGGGAACTTTTAAAATGAAGGATGGATTAAGACAGGTGATTCTCAAAAGCAAAGCAAATTTTGAGGAGGAACAGAGTAAAAGATGAGAGAGAGAGAGAGAGAGAGAGAGTAGAAGAAGAAGAAGGAAGAAGAAGTAAAGAAAAATGAAATATAATAACATAAACTATTAGTAATTATACCTGTGAATGGAACAAGTAAAAGAAAAAGTAGGAGGAGGAAGGAAGGAAGGAAGGAAAAAAGAAGAAAGAGGAAGAAGAGGAGAAGAAAGAAAAAGATGGATGGAGAAGAAGAAGAGGAAGGAGAAAAAAGAAGGTAGAAGAAGAAAATAAAAAAAGAAGAAAAGAAGAAGTAGGAAGAAGAAGAAGAAGAGGGAGAAGAGGAGGAAGAAGGAAGAAGAAAAAGAAGAAAGGAGAGGAAGAGAAAGGAGAGGAGGAGGAGAAGGAAGAAGAAGAAGAAGAAGAAGAAGAAGAAGAAGTAGAAAAAATGGAATGGCGTAAAATAAACAATTAGTAATTATACCTGTGAATGGAAATGGAATAAACTTACAAAATGCAAGTAGATAGCACAAAGTATCAAAAATGAGAACGATATAACATGCTTTATATGTTGTTTCAACATATTTGAAGCAAAGAGATATACAGGAACTGGAGCACAGTGTTTATGTTTTAGATGAAGCAAAGAAAATAAAAATAGGGATAGTAATCATGATTTTCGATAAATTAAAAGCAAATATAGATATATTTTAAAAAGATAAGGAAGGCAATTATCTCTTGCCAAAAGGTAACACAAGCATCAAAATAATATCATTTCTAAACCTATATGTGTCAAATGATATAACATATACATTTGTTAAAGATGTTAAATAAGTTATAGGAGAAAATAGTAAAACTACTAGGGTAGACCACTTTCTCCTTCGAAAACAAATAAAATCTAAGTAAAAATAAATAAGAAACAAGTAAAGGAGGTGAACAGAATTTTTAAGAAGTTAGATATGATAGAACTCTGGAGAAAATTGAATGGGGATTGAAAGGAATATATATCTTATCAACTCTCCTTTGTGGCAGCCAGTTGCAACAGTAGCAACAAGACCCATAGGAAGGTTTCTGCTCGCAGGTTTGGATCTCTGGACTTTTTGCCTCAAAATACAAGCAATAGGCACCAAGAAAAGGTGAAGAACTTACACAAAGATAACCATCACTAAGCCCACCTACTTGATAACCTTTTTCAGCTATAAAGAAGACATGACCCACATTATTCTGGAGATGGAAAGGCCAGCTTCAAGGTCAACTTGAAGGCTGTCACTATTGTGGTGACACCCACAATGATCATTGTAAGCATCATGAATTATCAGCAAACCTTATGAGGACTCTTTGCTGAGCTCATTGATGATAATTATAAGAAGTCATTCTACAATAATTGGCATAATTGTAAGAGGAAGGGCTCCACCAAGTTCTGAAATAAGTGGCATAAATATTTCTGGACAGTACCAGCAAAGCTCAACAACAAGAGATATAAGGAGAAATTCCATTCACAATAAATGTATACAACATAAAATATATGGGATTCTACTTGTCAAAACAACCCAGGTACTATATGGATATGAAAACAAAACATTTCATGCAAATAGAAGCAGATCTAAACAACTAGGAAAAATTTATTTTACTCATGGCTAGCCTGAACTAAAATAATAAAAATGACTATTTTACCTAAATAATATACTTATTTAGTTCAATACCTCTCAGACAACCATAAAATTATTTTATAGGGCTTAGAAAAAATAAGCAAAATTTATCTGGAAAAAAGAAAAGATTAATATAACAAGGAAATTGATGAAAAAAGTGCAAATTATGATGACCTAGCCATGCCAGATTTAAAACCATATTAAATTGTGGCAGTTGTCAAAACTATTTGATATTTCTTAAGATATAATGGTGGATCCTTGGCATAGATGAATATCATAAGACACAGAATGAAATAACTATAGTAATTTTGTGTCTCAATTCACTATTTGACAAAACTGCTGGGAAAAGTGAAAAATAGTATGGAAGAAACTAGGCATGGCCAACATCTCATACCCTATACCAAAATATGGTAAAAAATGGGTAGAACATTTAAATATAAAAGGAGATACCATAAGTCAATTATAAGAGCAAGAAATCTATGCAGAGAAATTCAAACCTTATGAACAAAGATGAAATAGAGAATATTATGCAATGCAAAATGGATAATTTTGATTATGTTAAGTTGAAATGTTTTTCCATGAACACAATAAATACAACCAATATTAGAATGAAAGCAGAAAGCTGGGAACCAATTTTTACAACAAATATTTCTGAAAAAGGTATCATTTCTAAAATAAATAGAAAATGAATTCAAAATTATAAGAATAACATTCAATCCTTGAATGATAGCCAAAGGATAAAAATAGGCAGTTTTCAGATGAAAAAAATTAAAGGCATCTAAAAGCATAGCAAAAATGCTCTGTCACAATTCATTAGAGAAATGTAAAATAAAATAACTCTGAGATACTTCCTCACACATATTATATTTGTTAAAATGACAGAAGGGAGAGAGATGATAAATGTTAGAGGGGATGTAGTAAAACTGGGAGACTAATGCACTCTTGGTTTAATTGTGAACCCATCTAACCATTCTGGAGGGCCTTTTGGAACTATGTCCAAAGGGCAATAAAACAATCTGACCTTTAATCCAGAAATACCACTGCTAGATTCGTATCTCAAAAAATTCATTAAAAAGGGGAAAACACCCACAGGTACAGGATTATTCACAGAAACTAGTTTATTAGTGGTAAATAATTAGAGGAAATTCTATTCTCTTTTGAGAAATGACTGAACAAGTTAAGATATATAAGTATAATGGAATATTATTGATCTAGAAGAAACAATGATCAGTCAGCATTCAGAAAATCCTGGAAAGACTTATATGAATAGATTCTGAGTGAAAAAAAGCAGAATCAAGAGAATAATATACAACCTAACAGCAACATTGTACAATGATAAACTCTTAGATTTAGCTCTTTTTGTCAATAAAGTGATAAAAGACAATTACAAAAGATCTGTGATAGAAATTGACATCCACTTCTAGAGAAAAAGCTATAGAATCTAAGTGAGATCAAAGCATACAATATTCAACATCTTAATTTTGCTTTTTTTTTGGTTTTTCTCTTCTCATGACTTTTTCCTTTTATTCCCCTAATACTTCTTTTATAGTATGAAAATATTTGTAACATGATTTTATATGTAGCATCTCTATTAGATTACTTGCAATCCTAGAATGGGTGGAGAGAAGAATGAGGAAAAAAAGTTACAAAACATTGAAAATTATCTCTACATAACTGGATAAATGAAAGAATGGATGAATAAAAGAAAATGTCAAAAAAATCATCCAGATATCTTTTACAGTCAGTAGAAAACAAGATCAGAGAAAGTAACAGTAGCATCCAAATCTAATGGGGAATCATTGAAGCAGTCAATTAACTTCATTGTGCCTACATAGGAGTAGATGTGCCAGTTCTATCCTGGAAGGAGCCACCAGAAGGAGAAGGGAGTAATTTTCGCATAACTATCACCATTTCCTCATTTCTCAAAGAACACTTGACAGGAATTTCTTTTTTTTTCTTTTTCTTCTTTTTTTTAGAAAGATTTTATTTATTTTGAGTTTTACAATTTTCCCACCATTCTTGCTTCCCACCCCCCCACCCCCCACAGAAGGCAATTTGTTTCTCTTTACATTATTTCCATGGTATACGTTGATCTCAGTTGAATGTGATGCAAGAGAAATCATATCCATAAATAAGAAAAATAAAGTATAAGAGATAGCGAAATTGCATAATAAGATAAGTTTGTTTTCCCTGAAATTGAGGGTAATAGTCTTTAGTCTTTATTCAAAGTGCACAATTATTTCTCTGTATACAGATGGTATTCTCCATCGCAGATAGTCCAAAAGTGAACCTGGTTTATACACTGATGGAATGAGTAAGACAATCAAGGTTGATCTGATCACCCCCATGTTGCTGTTAGGGTGTACAGTGTTTTTCTGCTTCTGCTCCTCTCTCTCATCATCAGTTCCTGCAAATCCTTCCAGGCATCCCTGAATTCCCATCCCTCCTGGTTTCTAATAGAACAATAGTGTTCCACGACATACATATATCATAGTTTGTTAAGTCATTCCCCAATTGTAGGTCATTCGCTTAATTTCCAATTCTTTGCCACCACTAACAGAGCTGCTATGAATATTTTTGTACAAGTGATGTTTATACCCTTTTTCATAATCTTTTCAGGGTATAGACTCCGTAGTGGTATTGCTGAAACAAAGGGTATGCACATTTTGGTTGCTCTTTGGGCATAATTCCAAATTGCAATCCAGAAAGGTTGGATGAGTTCACAGCACCACCAACAATATGTTAGTGTCCCAGTTTTCCCATATCCCTTCCAACATCAATCATTGACCCTTCTGGTCATATTGGCCAGTCTGAGAGGTATGAGGTGGTACCTCAGAGATGCTTCTATTTGCATTTCTCTAATAAGTAATGATTTAGAACAATTTTTCATATGACTATGGATTGATTTTTTTTTCCTCAACTGTAAATTGCCTTTGAATATCCTTTGACCATTTGTTTATTGGGGAATGGATTTTTTTTTGTAAATTTGACTCAGTTCTCTGTATATTTTAGAAATGAGTCCTTTGTCAGAAATATTAATTATAAAAATTGTTTCCCAATTTACTACATTTCTTTTGATCTTGGTTACAGTGTTTCTTCCTGTGCAAAAGCTTTTTAATTTAATGTAATCAAAATTATCTAGTTTTTTTTAATGATGTTCTTCATTTCTTTCTTGTTGACAGGAATTCATTAAAGGGAGATAAAAAATCCCATGACCAAAAATCATAAGTTCCCTGTCTTCTTTCATGTGCGTTTAAATATATGCATGTATTTTGAATCTGAGACTGGTTTCTCAGCCCCTTGCATGATGTCCAAAGTAAAGCACAATTGTTCTACTATTCTTCCTATACTTTCTCTGTAAATTTACTTTTATAATTGTTGATTGTGTAAACTCATTGATTGATATTGGAAGGTATGAGCATGGGACTGGAATTCAATACAGAGAATACAAGATGCCTCATTCCATTGGAGATGGAATTCATAAAGTAGTTGGTTGTTTTCAAGGGACTCAAATCTATCAGAATGGGGAGATGGGAGTTCTGGTCCAGAGTGAGTGCTACACAATGAACTTTGGAAATGTGTATTTGAATTTGAAAACTTTCACATTATTAGAGAATGTTAGAATTTTAAATAAACCTTAGAAATATTTAATTCCAATCATTTTATTTTTACAAATTGTGGCTGACAACTAGGGTGATTGATTTTTTTCAAAGCTCCAGATGAATATCAGCAGACTACAACTCTCTTTTCTTAAATACAGTGTTGTATCAACTACAACATAGGTACCACCTCTGAAAAAGGATTTTGATGATTCCATGTGTCTTTTAAATTGAGAACCTTATCTTCCCCAAGAATGTTTTGGATTATAGAGAAATTAGTTTATATCTTACTTTAGTCTTTCTTAATTTGAAATTCTTTATTGTATTTGCAATTAACATTTGTGTTTTTAAATATATTATGTACATTACTCCATAAAGGGTTTTTGAACTAATTTTGGGGGTAAGACACTAAAGTTATTTTTAAATTTCATCTTAGAAGATGACCTAAAAATCATAGCTAGACAGTGACTTGTCCATAGCTATATAAAACTATATAACAAGAGCTTGATTTAAAAGAAGATAATCTTTACTCTGACTCTCTATGCACCATGGCTTAATATCTGCAATTCCATGAGGAATACATGTGTTTATATTTTTGCTTTTGTGTATATATGTATAAACAAAGACACAAACAACAAATATGCATACACACACACACACACACACACACACACATATATATATATATATATATATATATATATGCACGCACACACAAACATGCATACATGTTGTTTTGTTGCTGTTGAATTGTATCAGTCATACTTGACTCTGCAATGTTATTTGGGTTCTTCACAGAAACAGTCCTTGATTGCTTTGCCATTTGAAACTGTGACAAGCCCAGTTAAGTGAATTATCCAAAGTGCCAAAATTAATGAGTTTCTGAGGTCAAATTAGAATCATGAAAATGAATTTTCCTGATTCTGAGCCTAGTGGTCTATCTACTGAAATCAAGTTGTTCCATAACCACATTTGTATTTTTTAAGTGTGTATGTATATAAAGCTTTAAAATGCACATTTACGATATATATTTCTGCATCTCTGTATATATATATATATACAAATATGTTCATATCTCTTTATATCTATATAATGTGTATCTTTACATAACATATATGCATTATATGTGCTATACACACATAATTAGGTGTTTATAGCATATTCACATACATAACAAATGGAATATGATTCTCTGTTACCATCTAATTGTAAGCATAGTAATGACTTATTTCAACTGAAATAATTTGAAGTTGAACAAAATTGATAATTCTACAAAATTGCAAATAGTACTATTTTTTGATGTAAGAATATTTTTAAGTGATAAAATGTAGAGGAAAATATTTCTGCTCACAAGGTTTATTTTCCTTAATTTTAGCCTGGAGTGGCTCCTGCTTGGGAGGACTAGCTGAAGTAGTTGTAGAAGAGGTATGCAGAAATCATATTGGAAAAGCAAATGATTTTAGAGAAAATATGGAACATATTGTAAGAATGTTCAAAGCCTACACAACTTTTGAAATAATTTAAGAACTACTTAAATTTCTTTTTAATAAAAGATGATAAAGGGAGGGCCAGCAACAATTTTCCAAGTCTTTTTATAAAGAACACTTTATATTTCCTTTTGTTGAGAATGAAAAAGTTAGAAGACAAACAAAAATCACACGATTTATACTATGCAGCAAGGCATTTTAATATAGAAGATATTCAATTTTAATATTGGTTGTACTCTAGAAATAAAAATTTATTGAAAGTTCAGGTTGTGGTCAAATTTTTAAAGTAAACATAATTAAACATAATACAGAGAAATGCACTTATGAAATTCTTCTTTTCTCTATCTCTGCTTTATCCAAATACCACACCACACTTATTACTCAGTAAAGTCATAATATAGAACCCATATAATCCATTTCCCCATGCAGAGATCAAATATTAGCTTGGAAAATAGGTCAAGATGTTAAAATTCATATTCAGTGAATTTCATTGTTTCTATGCTGACCCAGCTATATCCCTCATGTATCACAGGACCTGGATTTTGGTGTAATTATTACCAACAGAACATATTTTGAATTCCTTTTCTGTTTTGCAAAATTTATTAACTTAGCAGATGGTTAGTGATATAGAAGTTTCTCAAGACATATAGATGGAGGAAAAATTCAAATATAACTCCTGAGCAAAAGAGACTTGTAGCCTATTAAAAATACCAAGAAATGCATACAAGTGCTTATTATACAGGGAGGAATATGCCTTGAAAGATTTTGCTACAATGAAATCAGATATTTATGTTTCTCTTATCACAGTACTTTGTACCTTCTAAGTACTATGGAAATGATAGTTGTTAGAAATATATATTCTCTTATTTTTCAGTATTTTCATTTTTAAAGCATTGTTAACTAATTAAGTCATTTATTTAAATTGTCACATTCTATTTTTCCAGGAGTCTAATGTTTGAGTGTTTTATAGCTGCAAGAACTCAAGCATGCCTACATTGTCCATCTCTATAAAGGTAATGGGAAAAGACTATCCCATAACAATCACACAGGTGTTTCTCTTTTAGTCATTGCTGGTAAGAATTTTGCCCAAGTCCTTCTTAATAGGCTGATCCTTCACCTGAAAGATGGTCACCTCCCTGAGAGCCAGTGTGGTTTCAGAAATGGTTGAGAAATAGTCAATATGGTGTTTTCTGCCCAACAACTCAAAGGAAAAATGCCAGGAATAGAACAGAAGTCTGTATGCAACATTTGCAGATCTGACCAAGGCCTTGGATACTGTCAGTCATGAAGGCTTTTAGAAAATTATGTCAAAATTTGGTTACCCACAGAAGTTCATCAGTGTTATACATAAGTTCCATGACAGCATGAATATCCTGACTCTGGATAGTGGAGGATGCTCTTGAGATTTTCCAGTCACCAACTGAGTGAAACAAGCATGTGTCCTTACTTACAGACTTTTTAGCATGATATTTTCAGGTATGTTATCAAATGCCTTCACTGAAGATGAACATAATATATCCCAGGTTGCTACCACACTGATGACAAATTCTTCAACTTGAAGACCAACATTAAGAGAGTGTTGGTGTATGATCTGTTTGCAGACAATTGTTCACTCAGTGCAGCCTCTGAAGCTGAGATGCATCAAATTATGGATAAATTCTCTGCTAATTTTGGACTAAGAATTAACACTAAGAAAACAGGAGCTCCATCAACCAGCACCACACGATCCATATGTTGAATCATCAATTACAGCAAATGGAGAAGTTTTGCGTACTTTGGACAAGTTCATTTACCTTGGGAGTGTCCTTTCCAAGGAGGTACACTTTGACATTGATGTTGACACATGCATTTACCAGAACTAGCTCAATATTTGGAAGGTTCCAAAAGAAAGTGTGGGAGAGAAGAGGTATTAGACTGACTACCAAATGGAAGGTCTACACATCCATCATGCTGACCTTATTGCTATATGCCTGTGAAACTTGGACAGTCTACTAGCACCATGTGAGGGAACTGATTCACTTCCATTTAAATTGTCTTGGGAAGATTCTAAAGATCAGACGGCAGGAGAAGATACCAGACACTGAGGTCCTTTCTTGAGCTATGGGCTAGACACATTGTTAGAATGTCAGACATATGCTTGCCAAAACAATATTTTATGTAGAACTCACACAGAGCAACCACTCAAAGGGGGGGTCAAAAGAATTGATAATAAGACACCCCAGAGGTCTCATTGAAGAACTTTGGAAACTATTATGCAACTTGGAAGACACTAGCATAGGACTGCTCACCATGATGTGCTCTCATCATGGAGGGCGCTGCACATTGTGAGGAAGACAGAATTGAAGCAGCTCAAAGGAAACATGACATCCATAAATTTAGAGTATTCACCCTAGCTGTTCAAATAGATTATTTTTCCTGACCTGTGGGAGAGCATTTAGAGCTCATATTGTTCTGATCAGTCAGTCAGATACACTATAATTTGTCTCAGAGTGATATGATTTTAGTCTTCTTAGATAATAAACAGGAACCAACTTAAAAAATATTAATTATCCTTCTATATATCTTCCTCAAAACTCTTTTTTATTTATCCAGTGATTTCTTCCATTGCTCGTTATTCCTCTAGTAAAAATCATTTCTAACAATATAAAACAAAAAAAAACCTCTTTCCTTATTGCTTAAGGAATGCTAGGTTGAACATGCATTCAAGTACTAAAATATGAATTTAAAAATGACTAATAATAAAGAACTTTTATGGCAACAGGAATTTTCATTTATGATATGCTTACAGATATTTTGATGACAATCTCTTTTCTTAATTTAATGGTTACTAAGGCACTGAAAATATTTTTATTACTCTGGAAGGGGTGTTCCCTATAGAACTTGGAATACAGTTCTTTCTAGCTTGATACAAAATATAAGGTTTATCTTTTTACTCTATGCTAAGCCCTTTACATGTTGACTTCCAAGGATATCATTCACTTGAAACTGTGCCATCCTCAATTACCAATAATCTCATATATTATAGAATATCATGTCTGCATCTGGATTCTGAATTTATTTGATCTTTATGTATCATTTCAAATTGCTGTCCACCTTCTCTTGCTGCATAGTAATTGTTTTCTGAGCTTTCATGAATCTCTTCTCCCTTGGTACTCTTCTTCTTCTTCTTCTGCTTCTCCTTCTCTTCCTCCTCCTCCTCTCCCTCCTCCATACACACACACAAATTATATATATATATATATATATATATATATATACATATATATATTTGAATTGACTTTTTCTCCTCATTCTCTTTTTCAGGATTTTCATTTCATCCATCTCAGGTATATTATCTTTCGGTGTTCCATAAGAATCAGTCCTTCATGCTCTTCTGTTTTCTTTCTGTACTTTATTATTTAATAACCTGATCAATTCTCTTGTTTTCAATGATCATCCCCATTTGGATAATTCCCAGTTCTCTTTTTCTGTATTGTGAGTACTGAGTTCTAGTCCTATAACATCAGTAGTCTATTAATAGTTCTCTTTCTACATGTTTGTGTATTGTTAAAAGATTTTTTTCAATTAATAATCATAATTTCCTCTTCTTTCCAACAGAATAAAGAATAAAAATTAATACACTGGCATAAACAGGCAAAACAAAGTCTCATTGTCCATGTCTAGAAAAAGTTTTCATTATTATATTTTTCTTTTTATGTTCTGCCAGGGAGTGTGATGTATGCATATGCATTGTTCCCCCCCCAAAGAATTTATTGTCATTATGTTGATTAAATTCTTATTTCTTTGAAAGTTATTTTAATTCCTATTTTTTATAATTATTCTGCTAACATCACGTTGCATTCTTTGAAATCATTACCTTTGCCATTTTCTACAGCACAAAGTATTATATTTTATGTTTATACTAAATTTTTTTCAGCCCTTAACCAATTCATAGGAACCTATTTCCTTTAATAAGTGAATTTGTCTCATACATATTCATTCCTATGAGGGTTAATTTTCTATTTACTTTTAACTTCCCCCCCCCTCTTCCCACATCTTTACAAAGAAAACAAGAACTTGATGAGAGAGGTGTGTATTAAACATTTTTATAGGCTTGTTACAATTTGCTTCTGCTATTATGGTGCATTTCTTTTTTTCCCTTGCCCAGAAACCAACCCTAGGTTCTATTTAATGTCTTTACCTTTAAATCAATTTTCATCTTCTTCCATTTGGGGTTAACTTTTTTCACTGTGTATATTTTTCCTCATATATTGTGCTTTAATATAATAATTTTATCAATTTAATTAAAGTATTTTTGGCTATAAACTTATTTCTTTTTTCTTGAAATATTTTTTCCAAACTTTTTCCTCCATTGGAAGTAAATTTTATGGAATCCTGATGAGTGAACTTTTTCTTTCTGATTGCTTACAACAATAATTATTTTTTTTAACCTAGGAACTTTGGATTTGAGTTATGACTAATATTCTTGAGAGATTTCTTTTTCATATAACTTTCAGGAGGTGACTAGGGAAACTTATCATTTTTCTCTCTATTTTTAATAGATTGTCATAAGTTTATATTTTATATTTGTGTTCTTTAATGTATTTAACTATTTTAAATTCATCCAATTCTTAAAATAATCCATTTTGTTTTTAAGTATTTTTTCCTTTAGTGTAAGCAGCAAGTAGATATAGTAGATAGAACATTAAACAAGGATACAGGAGGACTTGAATTCAAATCTAGTCTCTAGTGCTTATTATGTGGACCTTGGCAAATCACTCAGTTTCTGTCTACCTGAATTTCTTCAACTGTAAAATCAAAGTAATAATATTAAAAAATATACTTTGCAGGATTTTTCAAGGGTCAAATGAGACAATATTTTAAAGCACTAACTCAGACCCTGACCTATAGGAAGCACATTATAAATGCTAGCTATTGCTACATAATATATTCATTATACATTTTCTATTTTTCAGCATTTCTTGGAGTATTTAGATGCAGAAGCTTGGACTTTCTAATCTTCTGATTGTGTGGTTTGGTCTTCTATGGAACCAAAGTAGTTGTCTATGGTCAAGTTCCTTTTTTATTTTTGTTTACTCATTTCCCTAGTCTGTGTTTGGTTCAGGGTGCTTCCTGAGCTTCGAGTATTATTGGGACACCCCTGCCAGGACTTCAGTGTGTGAGGTTCTGACTACTCTCCTGGTCTGTTGAATGACCACAAGCACTTGTGTACCCCTCTGCCCTGGAGCTATGAGGGGGAGGTTGGTCCCAGCTCTATGGGGGACCTAGACTGCAACCAGGATCCGAATGTGGTCAAAGCCCCAGAGCCCTGTTCCAGGGAGAGAGGACATACATTGGCAGTCTCCCTCCACTCCCTTACCTTCTGTGGGCTGAGCACTCAGGGCTCAGCTGCCTGGAGGCTCCTGCAGGGCGGCTCCATGGGCCTGCTTCCATTTTCTGGAATTTAGACTGCACTGAATGCTGTAGCGGTGCCAAGGGCCTGGGCTTTATGCTGACTCTGGCAGAGGTCTCCCTGCTAATGTTCCAAGTTGTGCTTAGTGCTCCCTGGGGTGGAGGTCAGGAAACTGCTTCTGTTGCTCTGAGCTACTGCCCTTGGGCTGTTGCCCTGAGGCTGAAGTTCCTTTGCTCTGCTGCAGTCCCAACCCTCCAACCCTGTAGAACAGTCTTCCCACTTTTTTCCAGGTTAACTTGCACTACAGAATTGCCTAACTAGATCTCTCTGTGGGTTCTGTCTCTCGATAATTTAGAGTCATAATTTTAAGGTTTTTGAAATATTTTGGACAGAGCACTTAAGAGAGGCTCTTCTCCTGCTGCCACCTTGGCACCACCCCTGAAAATCCTTTATAATATTATAACCCATATCTTAGTAGTCTATTTTACATTTTTCACTGTTGATCCATCTCCTTCTGAGTAATCTGTGATCCAGTGAATTGGTTTATTTTGAAGAGAGTACTACCTTTTTTCCCAAGGCTCACTGATTTATCCCAGGTATAAAATGTTCTCCATTCTTTTTACTCCCTCATTGCATACTTAGGTTCCTTTCAGTTTGATAAAATAAGTATATTTTAATCCCTCTTAATCACTATGGTTTTTGTTGCTTAGTTCCAATTTTTTCTATATATAGCATATTAATAAGTAGAGCATGTTGTCTGCAATTGGACTATGAGCTATTGAGGAACAAGGATTATCTTTTTGTTTTCTTTTTAACAGACTATTATGTGATTCCTAATAGACACTAAAAATATTTATTTGATGACCTAAATGGCTAATAGTGAATAATTATGCAAAGGAATGACCAATAAAAGATGAAGACAAATAATGAGGCGTCAAATGTAAAATGTGAAAGATATAAGTAATCTATAATACGACATATTAGAAGAAATGCTGGTATTGGAGTCAATAGACTTTAATTCCCAAAAGTGTGATATTGGTTAATGTCCTCATATTCTCTGATCCTAAATTTTCTTACTTGAAAAATGAGAGTGGCAGATTTTCCATTCCTAGAAGTCAAGAAGCTATAATAATAATAATTATTATTATAACTAATAATAATAGTAGAGGTAACAAATACAACTTTTGAAATCTTTAGAGATACTTTGAATTATATTTAATTTTTCAAAAAGTAATTTTCAGTTAATTTTGATTCACTTTCTAGAAAAAAGTGGTGCAAAATAAAAAAACAAGAAAAATTAACATTTTAAATACATTTGAAGAAAAATGTGATTACTGAAAACAATTTGTATAGTTATGAATTAATATTGGAGAGTCTGTAATGTCAATAGGAGATATTTGAGTTAGGACCTCTCTGGTTTTTCTAATATTTTAAGTGCATTTTAGGGATTTTGTAGCTATTTTTGAGAGGTTTTTTGGGGGGGTGGGAGTTAGTACGTAGAAAGTGAATTTATCTTAAGAGAAAGAAAGTATTTGAACAATGTAACAATTCCTGCACAACATTCTGACTGACTGGTTAAATTTTTGTTCTTTATAATACAATTGAAACTGGTTATAAATTACAGTTCGTTATTTCCCTAGACAAAAATTGTACCAATGATAAAGGTATACTTCACAATAAAATATATGCAAATAAATTGTGCATCATCAAGATAATACCAATGTGATTTCACTTTGAACTGTGTTAATACCACTAAATATTAAATCCTTCATTTATGACTTTATTCTACTGAGAGAAGACAGTATTTAACCAAAAAAAATTATTCATGCCTAGTAGAAATGACATTTTCGTTTCAGACTGCCAACATGAGCTTTATTAGTATGCCATTAATCACTGTCTTGGAGGTGACACCTGGGGAAATGATTTAGTGGAGATTAGAGTACTCAAATATAACACTGAAAATATCAAATTTATTTGCAGCATCAATCAGTTAATGAAATATAGTTTAGGAGACAATGACATTTATATACATTGGGATATACCAGTAAAGTAATCCATATCATTCTAGTCTCAAACATTATCCTTGTTACCTTAAATTTGGCTTGTTTTACGTGACAGCTAAAGTGTATTTAGAAATTACTAAAGATGCATAATAAAACATGCCTGAAAAAGAAGATAAAAATATAAAATCTGAAAAATAAAAAAGATTTTTTAGTCTTAATTCTTAATTTCTCTAAATTTCTTCTTTTGGAAAAATAGACCATACTATTCATTAAAGGTGTAAGCTTAATTATACATGCCTTGAAACATAAATTCAAAAATAATGTCTGTCAATATATTATACAATCATATAGAAATGTGTAGGTCAAAACTAAAATCTCAGAGGGAACTGGCATATATCAATTTATCACTAATATTGATATTACAACTATGTTTATTATGTTCATCAATGATAATTTCATAATTCCCATAGTTATACTTTTCCTGACATAATAGGATGAAAATTTTTATAATACTTTGGGCAAAGGCAGTGAAAATGATGTTAAAATCATAATGCTTTAGTGTTAAATATGAATTTACAGGCTATCTAGTTCAAACCTTTCATTTTCTTGATGAGGAAATCAAAAATAAGTCAAGCTAAAGGAGAAACAGATTCAATCTGCTGTTCTTTTCTTGAGCCGGATAAAACCTGTAATACCTATAGGGACTAGGAGGATAGTGTGTTGCCAGATGCATTAACTGCATTTCCCTAAAGAAAACTCTTGTTATGGCTTTGTAATGGCTCATTGCAAAGAAATATTAGCCAGTCAAAGTCTTTCCATAATTTCAGATGTTAGTACCCTCACAAAATTTAGAACATGGAAACATAATGATTATGTTCCTTTCTAGCTCAAAGTGTATATGAAAAGCAACAAGTCTATATGTTAACATTCTCAAAGTATCAACCAAAAAGGAAAACAGTAAAGAAAAGGAAAAAAAAGAAATAGAAGAGAGGGAAAAGATGTGAAGAGAGAAGACAAGAAGGGAAGAGAACCAGGTGATTTTGGAAGAGAATAGAAAGGAACGGAAAAGGGGCAGCTGGGTAGGACAGTTGATAGAACACCAGAACTGCAGCCAGGAGGAGCTGAGTTCAAATTAGAACTCAGACATTTAATACACTCAGCCTAGCTGGATGACCTTGGGCAAGTCACTTAATCCCATTGCCTTAAATAAATAAAATTTTAAAAAAGAAAAGAAAACAAGAGAAATAATAAAACAAAAGAAACATTTACTAATATATCAATATAATAAGAAATGAGTTCACAAGGATTTAAAGTATGCTTTTTTATCCTTATTAGTCAAACATGAAAAGCTCACAGATAATCTGATATATAAATAAATTAGGTATGACTTGAATAAATATCAGATATACTTGCAAAGAAGATAGGATTTTTGAACTTCATGCACTAAGATGACTAAGAACTGAGAATTCTAGTGTCTCTTACAATAATTTTCTTATTTGATATAGTGTATTCTTGTCATTGTCAAGAGTAAACCATACTGACTTACCAGTGTACTAAAAACATAGAATGAAGTCATACCTAAAGAGAGAGAGAGAGAATGGTAGATTTAGTACTTTAGTGACCATTTGAGGGAAGAAACAAATAAATTACAAAACTCTGGCAATCATTTTCAAGGCTGCTGTTGATTCAACTGCATTTTAATAAGGAGAAAATATATAGTAAATTTATGTTGTATGAAATTGTCTGCAATGATTTCTCAGTTCTTAAAAGTCACCAAAAAATTCATCAAGAGAATTTCAAGTACTGTACATATTAATATTTAACAGAGCCCATTTTGCTTGAGATAAAGGTCAGGAATTCATTTACAGTATCATTATCTTTGAAATGTGAAATCTTACATGGAGTGAGTCTCAAGTCATGGAAGCCTACTGAATGTTGCCACAGCAACCTGAAAAGTTGAAAATCAGGATCAATTCACAGTAGGAGGCCGAAGTTAAAACATGCTTTGGAAATTGGATGCCTGGTCTTGCTATAAATAATTATCTACTTAATTTTAATTTCCCCTAGCACAATCTGTGCTTAAAATTACTCAAAGATAAAGGATATTGCCATTTATCATTAGTTATATGTTTATAATGTGGAACTTTCAATATGATTCCCATTTGATCTTTTGAATGTAGAATAAGGCAGTGAAAGTTTTAAATATTCTTACAAGTTAATGACTTTATAATTTTAGCCTAAAATATTAAATTGCTTATTCAAGGATTTGGTTTTTATAATAACAAATAATGAACCTTTCTTTTCTTTTTTTCATATATTTTCACATACATTTCTTTTTCTTGATATCTATATTATCATAAGTACTCTTTATTTAATTTGAATCTATTTAGTTTTCCACATTTTTCCTATCAATTATAATGATATTATAGTTAAACTAGGTCATTACTTTAGATAATCAATGATTGTTTCTATAGCTGAAAAGAAAAGAACCCTGTCTTATGAGATGGTACTCTCCATGATCAGAATTCCTAATGGCAAGAGTCCATTATATCATTTCAGGAATCCTAAAGAACAAATAATTAAACACCTCATTTTGCATTTGAGTAAAATAAAGTAAATTATCTATGTTCAAATCATCAGAAACAGAAGTGAGACTAATAATAAAGTCCAATAGTAATTGTAATCTTTATATTGTTTGAAGTTATAGTTATGTAACTCCAATAGAGATTCGCTTAGTCTAAAGTAAAGACATAAAGACCAACAGGTGTATTTTTCTACTATTTGAATCTACATTAACCTCCTGCTAGTTACTTAATACTTGCAACTTCCTACTGGAAAAAAAATAACTTTGACAATCTCTGATTCATACCCCCCATCTTTTACCTCAGTTCAACTTATACCCTCTCCCAGGCTGAGATCCTTGTGAATATTTCTACAGTCAAATCTCATTTAGGAATGCCCCTCACACATAGAATATAGACTACAAATTTTTCACAAAGACCATTTTAGGGAATATGATTTTACTATATGAAACAAAACATTTAAGAAGTCCTATACCCATCATCATTGGAGAAAAAAATTTGTCTGCCTATAATGTCACATAGTGTATATACTTTTCACAAATTATTGTGCAACATAATAAAGCTTTTGCTTTTGACTTTACAAAGTATCAGTTTTCAAGTTTTTGCTTTTACCTTATCGATGAGGCCTAACACAACACAAAACATCTTTAAAAAGGAAATTGCAATTTAGTTATTATCCCTAATGATGATAATTAGAAAATAATTAAGCTCAAGCATTTAATCAAAAAATGAAACACAAGGAATTTCATTCATAAATGTTATAATAGAAATATATTGTTCAATAATATTGAATGCTAGGAAACTTCTCTAGATAGTTTGATAGGTAGAAAATTATGCTTGTAACCCTATTCAATATGACTACTATTCATTTTTCTCAAAGAAAACGCACTGAAAACAAATTCACTTACTAAACTTTCACTGATGTGTAGAAAAGGGAAAACCCAGGAAGTCTGCCAAAATTTTGGTGACATCCAATTTCTTTGTCTCTATTACTATAATTTAATTAATGCTTATGTATTTTTAGTGTTGAAACATAAGCTTTCTAAATAAAGATTGATACTATAGATAAACAAATAGAATAACAATGCTCTATCTGATCAATGGAAAAGGGATAAATTTATGACCAGACAAGAGTTAGAGAAGATTATTAACTATAAAATGAATAATTTTGAAGATATTAAATTAAATAGGTTTTGCACAGTGCTGCCAAAATGAAAAGGAAAACAGAAAGTTGGAAATCAATCTTACAACTAGGAGTTCTGATAATGTCTCACTAATAAAATAAATAGAGTATTGCATCAAATTTATAACATCACAAGTCATTCCCCAATTGACAAATGGTCAAAGCATATTGAACAATTTTCAAATAAAGAAATTAAAGCTATATATGATCCTATGAAAAAAGTGTTCCAAATCACTAAGATTAGAGAAATGCAAATAAAAGCAACAAAGAGGGTATCATCTCTCACCTATTAGGATTAGCCCAGATGAGAAAAAGGGAAGAGGATTAATGTTGGAGAGGTTGTGGGAAGATTGGGACATTGATGCATTGCTGGTGGAGTTGTGAACAGATCCAACCTTTCTGAAGAGAAATATGGAACTAAGACCAAAGAGCAAGAAAATTGTTCATACCTTCTGACCCAGCAATTCAAATTCTAGGACTATATCCAGAAGAAATTATAAAAAGTGAGAAAAGTCCTATATGTTACAAAATATGCTTAACAGCTCTTTTTGTAGTGGCAAATAATTGAAAATTGAGGGGATGTCCATCAATTGGGGAATGGCTAAACATGTTATAGTATACGAATACTATGGAATACTATTGCTCTATAAGAAACCATAAAGTGCCAGACTCTAGAAAAGAATGGAATGACTTATGGGATCTGATAAATAGCAAAGGAAGTAGCCAAAAGAAAAATGTACACATCAACACTATAGGATGAACAACTTTGAACTAATAGGAAATTAAATAATTTTATCTTAAATAATGTGTGGATCAAACAGGAAATAATAAAAATAATCAATAATTATATACAAGAAAATGATAATGAGACATCATACCAATATTTATAGAATGCAACCTAGGCAGTTTTGAGGGGAAACTTTATATTTCTAAATGCATATATGAATAAAATAGAGAAAAAGGAAATCAATGAGTTGGGTATACAACTCAAAAAAACTAGAAAAAGAACAAATTAAAGATGCCCAATTAAATACCAAATTAGACATTCTGAATATCAAGGGAGTGATTAGTAAACTTGAAAGCAAAAAATCCATTGATCTCGTAAATAAAGCTAAGATGTGATTTTTATGAAAAGGGCCAATAAAATACACAAATTGGTTAATATGATTTTTAAAAAAAGAATGAAAATAACAAATTACCAGTATCAAAAATGAAAAGGATGAACTAACCATCAAAGAGGAGGAAATTAAAGAGATAATTAGGAGCTTCTTTGCCAAATTATATGGCAATAAATTGGATAACCTGAATGAAATGAATGAATATTTACAAACATACAACAAACTGCCCAAAAAACTGATGGAAATAAACTACTTTAATATCCCCATTTCATAAAAATAAATTGAAGAAACCATGAATAAACTCCTTAAGAAATGTCTCCAGGTCCAGATGGATTTACAAGTGAATTCTACCAAACATTTAATGTACCATTAATTCCTATTCTACATAAAGTGTTTCAAAAAATAGGAGAGGAAGTAGTTCTGCTAAACTCCTTTTATGACACCAACAAATGAAATCAGATTTAAATAACTAGGCAAATATCAACTGTTCATGGATAAACAAGCTAATATAATGAAAATAACGATTCTATCTAAATTAAACTCCTTATTTAGTTGTTTTACCATTTTTACCAGTGAAACTTCCAAAAAATTACTTTAATGAGCTAGAAAAAATTGTAAGTAAATTCATATAGAGAAACAAAATGTCTAGAATAACAAGGAATTTAATGGGAAAAATGTGCAAAAATAGGTTACTTATCCTTAATAGATCTAAAATTATATTATAATGCATCAGTCATAAAAACTGTCTGGAATTGGCTAAGAAGTAGAGTGGTGCATCAGTGGAATAGACTAGGAGCAAAAGAGAAAGCAGGAAAGTATTTTAGTAATCTGCTTTTTAATAATCTCAAAGAGCCCAGGTTCTGGGATTAGAACTCTCTCTTCGATAAAAAAAAAACTTTGCAAAAATTGGAAGTTAGTATGTCAGAACCAACATCTCACACTCTTTGTTAAGATCAAAATGGGTACAGTATTTAGTCATAAAAGACAAAATTATAAGCATACTAAGAGATCATTGAATACTTTACCTGTCAGAACTATGGAAAGGGAAACTGTTTATGACCAAGGAAAAGATGGAGAAAAACCTTAAAAACAAACTAGATAAATTTGATGGCACTAAATTAAAAGGCTTTTGCACAGACAAAACCACTGTATCCAAGATCAAAAGAAATATAGCAAACTAGGAAACAATTTTTACAACTACTATTTCTGACAAAGGACTCATTTCTATAATATATAGAGAACTGAGTCAAATTTATAAAAAAAGCAAAAAGCAAAAACCAAGCCATTCCCCAATTGACAAATGATCAAAGGATATGCAAAGGTAATTTATAGATGAGGAAATCAAAACTATCCAAAGACATAAGAAAAATTACTCCAAATCATTACTGATTAGGGCAATGAAAATTAAAGCATCTCTGAGGCACTACCTCACACCTCCCAGATTGGCCAATATGACCAGAAAGGACAATGAGTAATTTTGGAAAGGATGTGAGAATTCTAGGACACTAATGCATTTTTGGTGGAATTATGAACTGATCCAAACTCTCTGGAGAGCAATTTGAAATCATGCCCAAATGGCAGTAAAAATGTTCAAACCCTTTGTACCAGCAATACTACTATTGGATCATTACCCTGAAAAGATCATGAAAAAAAGGATAAAATGATCACTTTTACAAAAATATTCATAGCAGCTCTAATTGTGGTCACAAGGAATTGGGAATGGAGTGAATGTCCATTAATTGGGTAATGGCTGAACTTATTATGATATATGAACATTGCAGAACTGTATTGTTCTATTAGCAAATAGGAGGTTTGGGATTTCAGAGAAGGCTGGAAAAACTTGCATGAACTGAAAATGAGTGAGATGAACAGACGCAGAAAACCTAAGAGAAACATGGTTGTGATGCTTAACTGTGATGGACTTGCTCATTTCATTAGTGCAATAATCAGCTACAATTTTTGTGTATCTGTGACACAGAATACCATGTATCCAAAGAAAAACTGTGAAGTTAAAACAAAGGCCAAATAATACTACCTTCAATTAAAAAAAATATTTGTCTTATGTACTACATAATTTTGCTATCTCTAATGTTTTATTTTTTCTTCAAGGATATTTTTTTCCTCTTAACCCATTCAATTTTAATCAATGCATAGCATGGAAACAATGTAAAGATTATAAAACTGGCTTCTGTGGGAGGATGGGGGAGGGATGGGAGGGTGCTGGAAAATTATAAAATTCAAAACCTTTAAAAAAGATAGTTTGAAACTACTATTGTATATTATTGGGAAACAAGGTATTTAAAAAGAACATGCAAAAAAAGAATGACAAAGGGCTGCATGAAACACACACATATGCCTGCACATACACACACACACACACACACACACACACACACACACACACACACACACCACAATAATGTCTGTGCTAGTGGATCTACTATACCTGAAAAGTCTAACAGGAATAAGGAGGGTAATTTTTCTGTGATGCTTAGTGAGGCCCTAACAATGAAAATGGTTAGCCAAATGAGATCTTAAGATGTAAAACATCTAGCAATGGGGCTTGTAAGGTCACTTATGAGTTCTGAACAGTGTAGCATATTAAATTATTAAATTCAGTTCTACATTACTACTTGTTGCCCCTTCCTCCTAACAATAACTTGGGGAGCCAAGGGCTTGCAGAATAATTTCCTCACTACTACTTTTAAAATTTTCTTCTTCAAAGAAAGACCATGTGCTCTGCTCCTGTGCATTGCCAATCAATCTTCTGTCCATTCCTGTGCACCATGCATGAGGCACTCTATTCTAAAGACAATGTGAGAATAAAAGCTTGTGCTCTGAGGTGATGTGATTTATATAAACTATTGGATTTGGGATTATTAGTTCATGTAATTTTTAAAATAAAATGTTCATGTAAATTTTAAAATAGTATTTTATTTTTTCTGCAGTTACAACTAAATATTTATTATTCATTTTTAACAGTTTGATTTCTGGATTATTTGCATTACTCCTGTTGGAGCCCCCTCATTGAGAAAGAAAGTAATATGTATATAAATATAAATATATATATTGCAATATATGTATATATATATATATATATTTCCTTTTCCTTTTTTCTTTTTATCTCTTTGGGAATACAGATATACAGATCTGGCAGTCAGATTACTAGGTCAAAGGGTATGACTGATTATATATCTCTTTGTGAAAATTTTCATATTTATCTTCATAATTATGGAATTAGTTCAAAAATTCACAAAAATGTTACAGCTCATTTATCCATCATTCCCTCCAATATTTGTCATTTCCTTTTTCTTTCTTATTAACTAATGTAATGGGTTTAAGATTGTATGGATTTAATATGGATCACTGCAATCAATAGTGTGCTAGAGCATGTTATCCTATGATTATAGATAGCTTTGATTATTTCAGCTGATAACTTTTCATATATTTTTATTTATTTCAATTGGAGAATGAATCTTACTTTCATAAACTTGACTCAGTTTCCTGTTGGAGAAATGAAGCCTTTAGTGGAGAAACTTGTTTCCAAAAGAAATTTTTTTCAGTTCATATTGCTTACTATATTTACTTCCTGTTTATTCTATTCTTTCTCCCAACCTTATCCCTCCTAAAAAGTGATTTGCTTCTACCAATCTGACCTCTTTTCTATAACATCACATTCTCCGCTTCCCCTCCTCCTACTTTCTACAAGGAAGCATTATACACCCAATTGAGTGTGTATGTCAGTTTCTCTTTGAACCATTTCTAATGAGAATAAGATTCATCCACTCACTGTCAGCACCACTCTCTTCTGCAGTTCCATAAAAAACTTTTTCTTGCTTCTTCTATGTGAGAAAATTTACCTTATTCTACCTCTTCATTTCTCTTTCTTTTAATAAAAGTAAAAATTTCAATTTTCTTTTTAGATATTATTCCTTCATCCACATTTTGATTTTCTTTTCAAATTAAATGCAAAGGTAATTTTCAACTTTCATCTATTTGCAAGCTTTTGCCCTTCACAATATTTCCACCCTTCTTTCCCTTCCCTGTAACTATGGTAGTATAACATCTGATGTAGATTTTACATGTATAATTGTGTTTGTTTAACATATTTTCTTATAAAATATATTATTAAAGAAAAGTGAAAGCAAAGGGGGGAAATGATGAGAAAGATAAAACACAAATTAATTATCAAAAAGTGAACAAAGTATGCTCCATACTTTTTCTCTGAATATGGATGGCATTTTCCATAATCATCACAAATTGCTGTTGTTAAAGTGTATAATATTTTCCTGGTTCTGCTCACATCATAAAAATATCAAATCTTTTCAGGCTTTTCTGATAAGTCCATCAAAATAGTTGCTTCCATATTTTTCCACCATTGCCACTGCTGATCTCAACTACCTCCTTTCATATTTCTCCATATCACAAAAGCCATGGGAGCCATGGCTCACAGCAGCAGGGGAGTTTCCTGACCTAAGACCTGAGGAGCATGGGGTCCAACTTGGGGGAACAGCAGGGGGCCCCCTACTAGAGCAAGCACGTGAAGCCCAGCCCTCAGGGTACACAGGAAGCAGTGTGGCCACAGCAGCCTAGATCCTGAAACAGGAAGCAGAAGCCTGTAAGCAGGAGCCCCCAGGGCATGAGTGCAGTGCTTAGGGAGGGAGCAGAGAGAGACTGCCCAGCTCTGTCCTCTGTCCCTAGAACAGGACACTGAGGTTCTGAACACATTCAGATCCTGATTGCAGTCAAGCCCCACCCAACAAAACAACAGGGCCCCCCCACACCTCATCCCCATGGCAGAGGGGGGTGCTCATGGTCATTCACAGACCAGGAGGGAGGACAGAGCCTCACACAATGAGATCCTTGTGGGAGTGTCCCAAAAGCTAAAGAAGCACCCCAAAACCAGGCTCAGGCTGGGAACATAAGTAAGCAGAGAAAAAAGAGGAACAAAATTGAGAAATGCTTTCCTGTGAGCACAAGAATGATCAAAACACTCAGTCTTAAAAGACGTGGGAAGCATAAGCTCCCATATCTAAAGACTCCAAGAAAAACAGAAATTGGGCTCAGTCTATGATAGAGCTCAAAAAAGACTTTGAAAATCAAAGGAGGGAGATAGAAGAAAAACTGCGAAAAGAATTGAGAGAGATGCAGGAAAAATATGAAAATGAAGTCAGCAGTTTAATCAAGGAAATACAAATATGCTGAAGAAAATAGCATTCTAAAAACCAGCTTAGGTCAAATGGATAAAAGAGTTCAAAAAGTTATTGAGGATAAGAATGCTTTAAAAATCAGAATTGGCCAGATGTAAAAGTGATAAGAAAGCTCCCTGAGGAAAACAAATCCTTCAGACAAAAAATAGAACTCAGGGAGATTGCTAAATTTACAAGAAATCAGGACTCAATACTTCAAAACCAAAAGAATGAAAAATTAGAAAAATTCTCACTGAAAAAACAACTGATATGGAAAACAGATTTAGGAAAGATAATGTTAAAATTATTGGAATACTTGAAAGTCATGATCAGGAAAATAGCCTTGGCATCACTTTCAAAGAATTACTACAGAAAAATTGTCCTGATATTCTAGAAGCAGAGGGCAAAATAGAAATGGAGAGAAGTCACTGATCTCCCCAAGAAAGAGAGATCAAAAAAAATAACCCCCAGGAATATTATAGCCAAGTTCCAGAACTCCTAAGTCGAAGAGAAAATATTACAAGCAGCCAGAATGACACAATTCAAATACCATGGAGCTGCAATCAGGATCTCACAGGACTCAGAAGCACCTATATTAAGAGCTCACAGGGATTGGAATATAATATACAAAAAGGCAAAAGAGCTTAGAATGCAACCGAGAATCAACTACCCAGCAAAACTGAATGTCCTCTTCCAGGGGAAAAAAAGATTAACTTTCAATGAACCAGGGGAATTTCAAATGTTCCTGTTGGAATGGCTATAGCTAAACAGAAGGTTTGATCTTCAAATACAGCACTCAGGTGAAGCATAGAAATAGGAGGAGAAGGGGAAAATACGAGGAACTTAATGATGATGAACTGCATGTATTTCTGTAAAGAAAAATGTCACTGATAATACTCATATGGCCCTTCTAAATTAACAGAGCAGGTAGACAGAGCTTTTATAGATGTAGCACGGGAGAAAGATGAATTTGAAAATAAAATATGGTGTAAAAATGGAGTCAATAGAGAAAAAGGGAAATGTAATGGGAGAAAGAAGAAGGAGAGGGGAATAGGCAAAGATATTTCATATAATAAGATTTTTCTTTATTATAATGATCTATTGCAATGATGTGGAAGGGGGGAAGGCAAGGGGGAAATGAGGGAATCTTTGCTCTCATCAGAGGTGACTAGGAGAGGAAATAGCATAGATATACATATATACATATATGTATATATATGTATATATATACATATATATATATATATATATATATATATATATATACTCAATGGAGTATAGGCATCTGGAGTAGGAAGGAGAGGGGAGGGACAAGGGGAAGGGGGAATGTGGGATGTGAGTGATGGAGGAGAGGATGGACCATGATGGGAGAGTGGTCAGATAAAACACATTTTCTTTTTTAACTTCTTGCAATGGGTTGGGATTGGATGGCCTGTCCGCCACCATAGGGCCAGTCGGATGCTGGGCCTAAGGGGTGGTATGGGGGCTTGGGGCCTCTTGGCCCCAGAGCCAGGGATCTGTCTGCTGTGCCACTCAGCTACCATACAGCACAGTCAGAGTGAAAGGAGAGAGAAAATATAGTACATGGTAGTGGAAAAATACGAAAGGAGGGAGTTGAGATCAGCAATGGCAATGGTGGAAAAATATGGAAGCAACTTTTGTGATGGACTTATCATAAAGAATGTAATCCACCAGCAACAGAGTTGGTGGTGTTGGAACACAGACTGAAGCACATTTTTTATTATTATTTTGGGTGGTTCAGGGCAAATGGGGCTGGGTGGCCTGCTTGGGGCCACATAGCAGGGTGATCATTGGGTGTCTGAGGCTGGATTTGGTCCCGGGTGCTCCTGGCTTTAGGCCCAGTGCTCTGTCTGCCATCCAGCTGCCCCTAATATTATTACTATTTTCTTTTATTTGGGGTCTTTTTTTTTCCTTTTTTTGGTTTTTCCAGGGCAGTGGGGTTAGGGTGGCTTCATGTCACACACCTGGGTGATTGTTGGGTGTAAGAGGCCTGACTTGTGCTTGGGTGCTCCTGGCTCCAGGGCTGGTGCTCCATCCACTGTGCCACCTGATCATACCTACAATTATTATAATTTTTTTAAATTTAAATTTTAATTTTTTTCTCTCCCATTTACTTTATTGCTCAAGTGAGTCTATATTTTTGGTGGGAGGTGGTATTTTGTTTACTCTTAAACAAGAATATTTTATTAATGTATAAAAACATTATTTGTACAAAATGAGAATAAATAAATATTAAATGAAAAAATATGTTTTCCACAATTATTTTAGCATGACCTTCATGTAGTCTAACTATTCTTAAATTTTTTTCTCCTGAATCTATTTTCCAGATCAATTGGTTTTCTAATGAAATATTTTAAATTTTCTTCTATTTTTCATTATTTTTATTTTGATGGACTAATTCAAAGTGTTTCATATTTCATAATTAGCTTCTACTTTCCATTTCTAAATTTTGAATTATTTTGATTAGTTAGCTTTTGTATCTCCTTTTTTATTTGGCCAATTATATGCTAAAGGACTGATTTTCTTTTTCCATTTTTCCATTTAGAAGTTGTTTTCTTCAGTCAAGTTTTGGGTTTTCTTTTCCAAGTTGTTGACTCTCTCTTGCATATTTATCATATCTTTTTCTGGTTTTTCTATTTTATTTTCTGAAAGGTGAAATATTCTAAGGGACGTTTTTGCTCTTGATATCAATTCATATTCATCTCTGGGAAATTACATGTAGGACTTTTTCAACTGTCCTCTTCTGAGATTGTTTTGTGATGTTACTTTTAAAGTTGGTTTTTATCATTGTGGCTTTTTCTGTTTCTCTCTCATTCTTTTTGAACTCTATTTCTGCGTCAAAGGAAAACTTTCCCAAACTTCTTGGGTTGAGGGTCAGAGACCTGCCTACAGACTTTCTTTGACCCTTCAGCACTTGTGTCTTCTCCATTGCAATAGAGTTGCCTGGGTTAATTATGCTGACTGTGTAATGAGTTTTGTGGCCTCAATTTGCCATCGCACCAGTGCTGAAGCCTTCATAGAGAGCATGCTTTGATATTAATGTGTTGAGTTAGGATCCAGAGACCTAAGTTGTAGATGTTTGCTGTGGCTAGAAGCTTATCACTAGCATCTCTGTTGCAGTGTGGACCAAGAAACACTCTGCCTCTATCCAATTAAGCTGAAACTTTCATGAAGTCTTTTAAGATATCATAAGCTGGAAAATACTCTACTTTGTTTTTTTATGATTTATGTCACTCCAGAATCCATTTAGAGAATGAATTTAATCTTATTTATTAGGGAGGCTGGGAAGATTTCAGGGAAGTTCCTAGCTTCCCTCTACCATCTTCCCTCTATCCCCATGAAATAAAGGGCCTTCAAGTAATCATGAGGTAAAGACCAGATTTGAATAGAAAATTTGACTTTAAATTTAGATTGAAGAGTATTATAAAAAGGTAAATAAGAAAGGGACTTATTAAGGTTATGATTAAGGTTATAAAATTTACATTTTTTTTAGGATTTTGCAAGGCAAGTGGAATTAAGTGGCTTGCACAAGGCCACACATTTAGGTAATTATTAAATGTCTGAGCCCGAATTTGAACCCGTATATTCCTGACTTCAGGGCCAATGCTTTATCCACTGTACCACCTAGCCACCCCAATTCTAGAAATTTACATTCTTTAAGGGGGCAGAGCCAAGATGGCAGCATGAGGACAGGCTTCCCAAGGAGCTCTCTACATATATTTCAAAAAGTTTAAAATTATGACTCTAACTGAATTTCGAGAGATAATCATAGAAAGATCCAGTGAGGCAAATCACTAGCCCAAGGTAATCTGGAATATCATGGGAATGCTCTGTCCCATGGGTTGGAGAAGGTGACATTGTAGCCAGGTGGGAATGAAGGACCTCCAGTCATCTGGGACACCTATGTCTCTGGAAGCTCCATCTCTTGGCAGCAGAAGCAGTTTCCTGACTTGCCAACCTAGGCAATACCAAACACAACTTGGATGATCAGTGGGGAAACCTGTCAGATTGAACCTGTAGCCCAGGACAGCACAACCATAGCCGCAAAAGCAGCCCAGATCCCAGGAAATGGAAGCAGCCCCACAGAGATGCCCAGCAGGTGACTGCTAGGCAGGTGCAACTAGAGCAATCAACCCATGGAAGGTAAGGTGGGGAGGGATATTGAAGTCTCTCATATGCCCTGGGCCAGGACATTTGTGCTTTGTCCATATTCAGACCCTGGTCACAGTTTGGTCCCCCATCTTACCATAGCAGAGCAGGAATCTGCCTCACAAGCTTTGTGGCCATCGACAGAGCAAAGCACTTGCTAGGAGAGCAGTCAGAGCTTCTCACAAGACTTTGAAGGAACTGAGGTAGTTACAGAGATGTCCCAATAATACTCAAAAGCTCAGGAAGCACGCCAACACCAGGGTACAGGCCAGGGACATGAGTAAACAGATACAAGGAGCCTCATCATAGATGATTACTTTGGTCCCATGGAAGTACAAAACACACAATCAAAAGATGTCAAAGTCCAAGCTTCCAAGAAAAATAGAAATTGGCCTCAGGCAATGACAGCTCAAAAAAGATTTTGAAAAACAAGAAAGAGGGGTAGAGGAAAAATTGGGAAGAGGAATATGAGAGGTGCAGTAAAAAATATGAAAACTATGTCAGCAAACTAATCAAGGAGATTCAAAAAAATGCTAAAGAAAACAGGTGAAAAACCAGTTTGGGTCAAATGGAAAAAGTAATCCAAAAAAGGTAATGAGGAGAAGAATATCTTAGAAAGAGAATTGGGGGAAGGCTAGGTGGCACAGTGCACAGAGCACCAGCCCTGGAGTCAGGAGTACCTGAGTTCAAATCTGGCTTCAGACACTTAATAATTACCTAGCTGTGTGGCCTTGGGCAAGCTACTTAACCCCATTGCCTTGCAAAAAACTAAAAAACCTAAGAAAATAAAAATAAAAAAAAAAGAATTGGGAGATGAAAAAGGAGATAAGAAAGCTCTCTGTAGACAACCACCCTTTAAAATGTAGAATGGAGCTAAAGAAAGCTGAAGGCTTTCTGTGGAAAGAAGAAAAAATAAAACAATATTAAAGAATGGAAAAACTAGAAGAAACTGAAATAACTTGTTGAAAAAACAACTGTCCTAGAAAAGACATGCAGAAGAGACAACTTAAAAATTATTGTGCTACCTGAAAGCTATGATCAAGAAAAGGGCCTTGACTTCATTTTTATAGAATTTCTAAAGTAAAATTGCCTTGATATCCTAGAAGCAGAGGGTTATATAGAAAATGAGAGAATCCATGAATTTCCTCCTAAAACTGATCCAAAAAATCCCCCAAGGAATGTTTTAGCCAAATGCCAGAACTCTCAAGTCAAAGAAAATATTAGAAGTAGCCAGAATGAAACAATTCATATATTGTTGAGCTGCAGTCAGGATCACACAGGACTTAGTAGCAGACACACTAAGGGCTTGTAGGGATTGGAATAGAATATTCTGGAAGACAAAAGAACTTGGAATGCAACTGAGAATCAACTACCAAACAAAACTGAACATCTTCCAGGGGAAAAATTGGACATTCAATGAAATATGGAAATTTCAAATATTCCTGTTGAAATGGCCAGAGCTGAAGAGAAAGTTTGATCTTCAAGAATAGGACTCAAGTGAAGGTTAGAGAGGGTGGATAAGAAGGGTAATTATGAAGAATTTAATCATGTAGAACTGCATGAATTCCTGCATGAGAAGATGATACTAATAATACTCATTTGATCATTCTTAATTATGAGAGAAGTTAGAAGGAACATAAATATATATGTCTATATATACAAAGCACAGGAAGGAACTGAATTTGAAGGTATAATATAATGAAAAAAATGAAGTCAATGGGTGAAAGGGGATATAGTGGGAGGAAGGGAAAGAAGAGGTAGAATGGGCTAAGATATTTCATGTAAATTAGTCAAGAAAAAGCTTTTGCAATGGAATGAAAAGGGAGAATGTGAGGAGGAGTGAGGGAGTATTCATTCTCATTGGAAATGACTCAGAGAGGAAACAACATTCATACTTAATAGGTTATATAAATCTAGAGGAAAAAGGAAAGTGGGTGAGAGGAAGGGGGCAGGGGGTGGAGGGGGGGATGAAGTTGATAGAGGAGAAGGTGCAATCACAGGAGAGGGTAGTCAGACACAATAGATTTTCTTTTTTTACTTTTTTCCAAAGTAGTGGGATTGGTTCACCTGTCCGCGACCTTGGGACTAGGTGATTGCTGGGTCTCTGGGGTGTTCTGTAAGTTTAGGACCTCCTGACCTCAGTGCCAGTGCTCTGTCTGCTGTGCCACTAAATTGCCCTACAGGACATTTGAAGAGTGACACAGTGAAAGAGGAGAGAAAATATTATAAATGATAGTGGGGAGGAATGGATGGAGGGAAATGCAAACAACAACAACTGTGGAAAAATATGGAAGTAACGTCTCTAATGGACTTATGATAAAGAAAGTGATCCACCCCAGAGACAGAGATGATGGTATCTGAACACAGGCTGAAGCATATTTTTTTTTCTTTTTCTTTTACTTTATTTCTTGAGATTTTTTTTTTTTTGGTGGGAGGAGGGGAGATTGTTTACTCTTGCAACAAGACTAAGTAATGTGTAAATAAATAAAAATGTAAATTAAAAAAATTACATTCTTGCCATCAAATGGGGAAATGAATAAGTTATAGTACATGAATACTATGCAATATTATAGTTCTGTTAGAAACCCTAAATGGTTGGACTCCAGAGAAGCATGCAATGACTTACAGGATCTCAGTCTGTGTGAAGGGAGCAGAACCAAGAGAACATTATACACATTTGACAACAACATTTGAGATTGATTAACTTTGATGGAAGCAGCTCTTCTCAACAGTTCAGAGAGCTAGGACAGCCATATTAAAACAGCTACAGACAATGTTATTCCCATCTAGAGGAAGAACAAAAAAAAAAAAGGAAGTAAAATAAAACAAAACAAAACAAAAACCAAAACAAACCTTCAGAATCTGATGAAGATTTTTTGAAAATTATCTCTTTCATATCTCTTTCCCTTAATCCTAATTCCTCATACTGAAAATTACTAATCTGTAAACATGTTTATCAAAAATAAGTTATATTCAATATTAACCTGAGTGTTTGCTTCTGAAGGGAGGCAGGTGGGAAGGGCGTTTGGAAGGAAATTTTGTAAATTAAAACTATACATATGCATATGGATGAATGTTAAAAACCAAGGAAGTAGATGAACTTCAACATTTTACTGTCATATGGGATGAGACTTGTAAATCATAAATTAGGATGGTTAGAAGGAGTAGGCTCAGGTATGAGTTGAGTGTAATAGGATGAAACTTAAAAATAAAATCGAGGTGTAAGAGATGATGTAATAAGAATAATTAAATGGTAGAGTTAAAATTGGGTAAATGATCTCATAAAATAGGCAAGAAAAAGCTAATATAATAAAGGTAAAAAGGGGATAAGTGATGGGTAATTAATGTACTTTATTCTTTTCAGAATTGGCTCAAAAAAGAATAACATATAGTCAATTAGGTCTTGAAATGAATCTTACCTTCAGGAAAATAGGAGGGAAAGGGGTTAAACAAAAAGAGGGAGGGAGATTGAAAATAAAGTGAATATTGGGGAGATGTAATCAGAAACAAAACACTTTTAACGAAGCATAAGATGAAAGGTTAAAAAGAAAAGAATAAAACTAGTAGAATGAGGGAATATGATAGTGGGAAATTCTCTTCTCAGTAATAACTGTAGAAAAAGTTCAAACAAGTTTCTCTGATAAAAGTCTCATTTCTCAAATATATATAAAGCTGAGTAAAATTTAGAAAAATAGATATTATTCCCCAATTGATAAGTGATAAAATGGCATAAACAGCTTTCAGTTGGAATAATCAAAGTTATCTATAACCCTGTGAAAAATTCTTCTAACACACTATTAATTAGAGAAACAAAAACTAAAATAATAATGAAAACTAACTCATAACTATTAGATTAATAGGACAGATAACAAAAATGACAAATGTCGGAGGGCATCTTTGAAAAATGAGACATCAATGCATTCTTGTTAGAGTTGTGAGCTGGTTCCAACTAATTTACAGATTAAATTTGGAACTATGCCTAGAGGTTTATAAAACCATTCATACCCTTTGACTTATCATATGTGTAATAGTTCTATATCCTTAAAGAGATTTTTTCAAAAAAAGGAAAAAGAGTTTTATATATATATATATATATATATATATATATATATATATATACATACATATATATGTATATATATATATATACAAAAATATTTATAGAAATTCTTTTCTTGTGGCAATATTTGGAAATTGAAGGGATTCCCATTAAATGAGGAACAGTTGAATGAAATGTATTATGTAGTTATGAAATATTACTATTCTTCTATAAGAAATTTTGAGTAGGATATTCTCAGGAAAACCTGGAGAGATTTACATGAACAGATGCAAAGTGAAATGCACTGTGTACAAAGTAATAACAATATTACAAGATGATCAATTATTAATAACTTAGCTATTGTCAGCAATACAATGACCCAAGACAACTCTGAAGGACCAGTGATGAAAAATGTTATCTATCTCCAGAGAAAGAAATGTTGTAGTCTTAATAAAGATGAAAGCATGCCTTTTGATTTTATTTTTGTCTGTTTTTCTTTAGCACCATAACTATTATAGAAAAATTTATGTCTACAGATGTGTAGCCCATATCAATTTGTTTTCATTTTAGATAAAGAGGTATTTCAGAGAAAGTAAATGAGAAAAATTTGGAATTTAAATTTGCAAAAATGAATGTTGATAGTAGTTGGTTTTACATGTAATGGGAAAAATAAAATGCTATTTTCTTCAATCATAGTGCAATGAGAAAACATTGGGGTGAAGTGTCAGAAAAAAACTGATATTAAAGAAACAGATTTTGTGATTAAATTTTAAAATAAACAGAAAAAATAATTCTCAAAACTATCTTTTCCTTCCCCAATTTCTGTGCTGATCTTCAGTTTCACATCTGTAACTATCTTCAGCTATTTTGAACTGGATATCCAATAGATATTATAAAGCTAATATTTCCAAAACAAAATTAATTAAATTTCCCTTCTAGCCTCCCTCCTCCTTTCCCTATTTTTGTAGAAGGCTTGAACATACTTTCATTTCCTCAAGCTTGAAACCCAGTAGTCATTGTGGATTCTTTACTATATCTAATGCCCTACACAGAACTTTTGCTAGAGCCTGTTGATTTCTCCCTTGTATCATATCTCATAAATGCCCACTTCTCTCCTTTGATACTGCCAACACTCTACTGTAGGCTTTTATCACTTCATACCATAATTACTGAAATAGGCTATTGTTGGTTTATTTTAGTTGTCCATCCATTTTCTGTGCAACTATTAAAGTGGCTTTCTTTAAACTCAGTTCTGAGCATACCAGTGTGCTATTCAATGTCTCCAGAATTAAATGTAAAATGATCCGTCACTGAAATCACTTTACAGTGATATAGCTCCTCCAAATTATCTAAACTTTTTAGACCCTACCTTCCAAAATATACATTTCAATCCAGTGACACAGGCCTGCTTTTTGTTCCAAAAACAAGCAAGAGGTTCCATGTCTTGGCCACAGGAATTCTGTCTTGTTTTCTCCAAAGACTGTAAAACTTTTCTCCTTTAATCTAACTCTTTTTTGTTATTCCAATTAAAATCTCACCATCTATCTTCATATATTGTTAATTATTTTCTATTAGACCTGAATATAGTTTGTTTTGCATATATATTCATTTTCATTTGGTCTCAACCTCTCCTCCCCCATTAGATTAGAAAATCCATGAGAAAATAAACTATCTTTTATTTCATTCTTTATCTTCCAGGACTTAGTACAGTTCCTGTCATATAGTAGATCCTTAATAAATGTTAGTTCACTTTACCCATTTCTGAAATTCAGACAGAAATTGTGTGGGGCAACAAAAATTAAAGCACATGTTTTTCATAGATTGATTTGGACAGTTAAATTAAATCAAAATGGTGTGTACATGCATTTCTAATATCTGATCAGCACTTATTTCCCTATATAATGCTTTATCTATGAGACTGTGTTGTATTTAGTTATAGGTATTTCGTTTTCATGGTAACCTGTTATTTATGTGAATCTTCAAAGGAACTCTGATCAGTAGGGGGAAATAAGCTCTCTTGCATATCTCAATTTATTTATATATTAGTAAATAAGTTTGAGAGAGCTCTTATAGGCTAAAATTGAATGAATGTCTTAATGTTTTGTTCAATCATGTAACATTTTGGTTTAATAGACAGGGCAGCAGGATTGGAGTGGAATAGCAGAGATTCAGTTTTTTTCTCTGATATTTCCTAGAACCCTAGACCCTATTTGTTTATCCATTCAATTGTGTCTGAGTTTTCATAATCATAATCATAACCATACTATCCATAATGTTTTCTTTGCAAAAATCTTGGAATGATTTGTCATTTCCTTCTGTAGTGGATTATGGCAGAGATTATAGCCAGTGAATGTTTGGGGCCATATTTGAACTCAGGTCTTTCAGATTATAGCCTCAGTGCTCTATCCACTGAGCCCACCTAGCTGACCAAGTCAATCCACTAAATCACTTAGTCTAAATTTCATGATTTTGAATAAGGATAATAGTAGTATCTAGCTATCAAGTGGGATAATTTGTGCAAATATAAAATATTACTATGATTATAATTTAATGATGATGATTTAATAAATAATCACTATTATTCAAAGCTAGGTTTTAAACTTAGGCCTTTCTAACTCAAAGTTGATCTCTATACTCCTTTTGACACATTGGCTCTATGTTTTGTTAAAATGTAAAACACCTAAAAATGAGACTCATTTGTTTTACTTTCCAGGTCATGTAAAATTTAGGGAAAAGAGCTTTATCAGAAGTGCCAGCATCAAAAAGAATTCAAAGGCATCTGGCTCAACTGTGTAATTGGTTCGACATACAGCAAATTAAATTTAATATACTGAAATGTAAGGTATCACATATTATTGCAAGAACATAATAAGTTTAAAAAGGCACTGAATTAAAATATGGATTTGAAAAGCTCCTTGAAATTAAAATGGACTTTGAAGAGAGAGAGAATGCAAAAGCCTAAGATAAAGGCCAATAACTTAGAAATAGAGATCAAAATTAAAACTCTAATTTAATGTGCTTCATTGTATTGACTCCTCACCATAAAGGAATTGATTAATATACTTATTGATCTTTCCTTTAGAAAAATAATAAATGGTTCTGAATAACAAAAATGCAAAATTAACATAATTTGATAATTTCTCTAATGACATAAATTAAAATTAGAATATCTTAGGGAAAGTTGTCTATTCATGTCTTGCTAACATGATGACATCAATATAGCTTAGGATAGATTGGAATAATCATATTTATGTATTGATTTTATACATTTAAAATGTATTTCATTGAGGTTTCATATAGGAAAAGAAAGTCTATTCCCAAATTACAATTAGAGAAAATGAGTCAGAGATTAGACAATTTTTCTAGGGTCACATAAGCAGTATTACAGATTGTATTTAGAGGAATCTTCTTAACTCCAGAGCCAATACTCTATTACCAAACTCTGTTGTTTTTAATAGGAGAAAGTTTTTTTTAATGCCCTTTCATTGCTTTATAGATAGTTAAGATATATAAGTAATTTTATCCTTTTTAGACAATGATTTATTTTAATTATTCTAGGGAATCCTAATTCTGCATGCCTATCTCAGGTATATAAGGACTTTGAATTTCTTTATGCATGATTATTAACAGGATTATATAGAAACCAACTCATTTGCATTTCAACATTCAACACATTTGTGTGCTTTTTTTTCTCTTTCTGCATACCTCAGTGAATTCGTCAGTTCTAAACTATCCTCCACTCAAATCATTGATCTCTATGTCTTATTGCCTATAGGGCTTTGACAAATCCAATATCTAATCCCCCCCCCCCCCCGCAGACTCCTACTCACTTCCTATTGAACAGAATTGAAGAATATCAAGAAATAACTATACATTAGAAAATATGTGACCTTATCTTAGTTGGATCCTCACTGAACCAATGCAGCCATTTTATTTTTCCCTAATAAACTGAATATCTCATTTCTCTCTGCCTCAATTCCTATTCCAAATGCTTCTCAAATGTGTTTAACATTTCAGAGAAGATGATCCTAAATACAGCTTATCAAAGAGGGAATCTATATGATTATTATTATATTCTCTAAATGCTCCTGATTTTATTAAGTCCAAAATTATTCTAGACTCTCACAAACTAGATCTACATATCTCAAAAGAATTTTGCCTATAAATGTATGAGGGGATTTATCTTCATTGCCTGAAAGTTCTACAGTGCAAGGTCAGTAGGTTGATACATCTCTAGGTGTAGAAAATAGTATACATAATGTGGAGTGACATGTGTGTATGTATCTGTATATGTCTTTACATCTAATAATGATATTTGTGTAATGACACAAATATGCATATATACCACAATTTAGTAGGTTGGGTATAGGGAGATGGATTATATATATTAATTCATGGAAGGTACAGAACCTGCATCACTAGGTGAAGTACCCTCAACCACAAAGTCACATGCATTTTATTTTTAATTATGGATATGATATGTTTGATGCTACTCCTATGGTTAGAAACATAACCTCCAAATGTGATGTTGCTCCTTTGGGAGTATCTGAACCATACATCCCATTATGGATAGCATTTTGTTATTAAGTTTTCAATATGCAAAGTATTAAAAGAGGAGGCAACTTTTATTTCCAATTTGCTTTAAAGCAACTGGTATTTTCTATCACCAAACTGCTGGCACAAGGAAAATAACTTTCTTCACTTTCAACTATATATATATGTATTTTATTTTTGAAAAGAGAAGTTGTATTTAACATCTGAAGTGCCCAAGGCTACTTTCTAAGTCTATAAAGATATAAAATATAGAGCCAGATTCTATTGGTAAATGGAGGTTTCCTATGTCAATGAAATCACAGGTACAGCTATAAAAAAAAGAATCTTTCATTACTAGATAATGTGAATAATACAAGAGAGACTCTTCTGGGAATTAGTACTGCCTATTCAATCTATCCCAGAACACTCAGTATGATACCTATTTGAATAATCACACAACCTGGTTTGGGACTATCAGACTTTGTCATTATATATTCCCTTTCTTTTCACTCATTCATCCATGCTAGAGAGTATTTTAGTGAAGTTCTTGTTATCTATATATAGCCTTGATACATATCTAGATGTAGAAAACAGTATACATAATGTGAAGTGACATATGTGTATGTATCTGTATATGTATTTACATCTAATAATGATATTAGCATAATGATATAAATAAGCATTTATAGCACAATTATATATTTCATCAAAAGAAATGTTGGACATATACACACAATGCACATTACATTATGTACATATTATTTATATGCAAATTTTGTTGGATCACATGAAGTTAGGATATTCATTGTATATTCATTGTCTGAGGACATGACTATTCATATGTAAATAATCACTACACATACATATGTGTGTCTGTGAATCTCTATGTATTTCCATAAATGCATGTGTTATATATATATATATATATAAACATGTTTATGTGTATAAATTATTAAAATGGACATGTATGTTTACATATATACGTGTACATTCAAACACATGAACAAATATGTGAAATTTTGTATTTTGCTTGTGTGTACTTTGTATGCATGTGCAATATATGTATATTTCTTGATAGCAGAAATTATTTTTTTTCTTTGTATCCCTGATGTGTAGTATATTCCTGGGTTATATTAGACACCTAACTAATGCATACAAATTGGGTTGATTTTTTATTTTCTTTATTCTTAGAACATTAGAATATAAAGCTATATCAGTTACTCCTCTAATTGACTCAAATATAGGAGACTTTTGTGTAATTTCCAACAAAAACTCTTTTGTTCTTTTCCTTATTGCTATTGGTTATTTTTGCTTCCTGATTAAATATTTTATTTGAAGACAACTCAGAGGAGGAACTGATTATTATTTTTTTTTTTTGGCATAGAGGTCCAGGGCATTCATTTACAAAGTTGTCAGAGGATCAATAGAATACCAAAGAAAATTGTGAATGATATTGTTTTATGTTTTAAGCATTTCATCACATTGCAAAATGCTCTTGTATTTACTATAAATTCAGTTTAAGAAATGTTCATTCCCAGTAAATGTAAATGAATGGCATAAAGGTAATGAGTTAATTGAAAGCTAACAATACAAAATATATCCTCAAATATTTGATGTCCTGTTCAAAACTAAAAAACAAATACTTTTTGTATAGGATTTTTCTTAATGCTACACTGATTCTTAAATAAGGAAACATATCTTTGCTATTATATGAGAAGTTAACAAATCCATTAATTTTCATCAACCTTTATCAGTCAATTATTTAGCATATAGTTAAGGAAAACAGTTGACATGCTGCAGCAGAAAGTCAGCAATCACTTCTAGCCTTCAAACAATACCTATTTGTTTTACCAATATTTTCACTTCTGTTTCCACCAGCTAACTCTGATTCTACACTAAGTGATCACAATGTTCAGCAATATTAAAACTTGAGGCAATCACAAATCTAAATGATTAAAATAAATTAAAGACTATTCCCTCTGGGGGAAGTCTGTCATAAGTGAAGATCCATGGAAATTATTTACTCAAGACCTAAGGATGATTATATTATTTCCAGTCCTTGGTTTTCAAACCTGCTTTCTGCACTCCAAAATTAAACATTTGTTTAATTCCTGACTGTTCTATGTTTAGTCTGTTTCGTTCAGGCCTGTTCATCCACAGGTCAGAAACTGGTTCCAATTTATTTGTCATAGAGGTAGGATATTCCATCAAATCAATTATGGCTTGGACTTAGGGAAGAATAAATGTAGCAGGGGGATCATTAGACAAAGAGAAATATGCCAAGGAATAATTAATTAATTTATTTCTGTGCTGGACTTGTACTGACCTCTGATCTGAAGACATGAATGAACTTTAGAGAAGCCATTTGCTCCTGTCCTGGTAATGACTCAGTAAATCCCTTGTCCCCAAGCACAAGAAAAGTCCCTATCAACAAAACAACATATCCTTGCCCTGGCCTGAAATGATTAAATCTTTGAGCAACTGACCCTCATCTACACATCCCCAATTCCTCCATCTTACTTTTTTGATCTATTGTTGCCTTGATGTATCCCTAATTACCTCATCACTCTTCCCCTTTCAAAGCTTGCCCTGGCCACTGCTCTCTGTGTTCCCTTAGGGCTGGGCTTCACGTGTTCGCTCTGGCAGAGGTCCCCCCCCCTGCTGTTCCCCCAAGTTGTGCTTGGTGCTTCCTGGGGTGCAGGTCAGGAAACCACTCCAGCTGCTATGAACCAGGGCTCCCAGCACCCTGGGGCTGCCTCCAGGAGGCTAATGTTCCTTTGCTCTGGTGGGCCACCCCTCTGGTGGATACTCCTTCTCTGACCCCGTGGACCTGAGCCTTTCCACTATTTCCAGGTTACCTTGGTTTGGAGAATTGCATCAATGGATCCCTCTGTGGGTTCTGTCTCTTGAAAATGTAGTTAGAGTCCTTAACTTATAAGTTTTGCTCTAGAACAACTAAGAGAAGTTCCTCTCTTGTCACCATCTTGGCCCCGCCCCTTCAAGAATTTTCCATTCTTTTTGTTTGTTTCATTTTGTTTTGTGCAAGGCAGTGGGGTTAAGTGACTTGCCCAGGGTCACGCAGCTAAGTAATTATTAAATTTCTGAGGTCAGATTTGATCTCAGGGCCTCCTGACTCCAGAGTCAGTGCTCCACTCACTGACCCACCCTTAGGTCTCTTAGCCACCCCTGTGCTACCTAGCCATACCACTCTTCATTTTTTATAAAGTTGCACTATGTTCCCTAGAGGAAAAAATAGGATTTTAAAAATTAAAATAATAAAATCTAATTTTGGTAAAAAAATTATTGTTTCATTTTCATGTATACAATCTACTAGTCATTCCACTCAAGCTTGCATAAGTTTAGTTGATCACTCAAAACTCTAAAAGTAAAGAGAAAGATCATCTATTTATTTCACAAGAAAAATAGAGGATAAGAGAAATTCAAAATTTTAATGAATCTCATTGTTTATCTAGTATAAACCAAACATTTAATTTTTTTTTAGTTTTTTTTTTTTGCAAGGCAAAGGAGTTAAGTGGCTTGCCTAAGACCCCACAGCTATGTAATTATTAAGTGTCTGAGGCTGGATTTGAACTCAGGTACTCCTGACTCCAGGGACAGCGATGTATCCACTATCCACCCAGGAACCCTCAAAGATTTAATTTTTAATAAATATTTTTATTGTCTTTAAATAAGAAACCCTGAAATTTCAAACCTGTTATTCAATATTTCTACAAAAGGGCAATAATTTTTCCACACAATATTTAAAAACTGTTCTCTTGTATAACTTTTATGGTTTTGACTCTATTGATCTACTCAGCATTCGTTAAAATGTTTTGTATATTTTTTCATTTCTAAACTTTTATTTTCATTTTATTTCATTAGAATTTTTCTCTCACAAATAAACACCCATATTCTCTAACCAGGTAGTCCTTTTTCCATAATAGTTTATATTATTATTTTTCTGTATTCAGACCCTAAATTTCTAGAAATCACATTTAATATTTCAAGCATTTCAGGGAAAGTTATGTGACCTGATTCCATGATGTTAAGTAGATGCAGGATTTTTTGATTAAAAAAATAGAAATAAGTACAATAAGTGTAAAAGGGATGTGGACTGACAAAAAATATATCCAGAAGGAGAATGAATTCAAAAGATTGCAAGTTAATGAAAAATATTGTTGGGGGTCATCCTTCAAAGGGTTGGTAAAATGACAGAATTTAATTTTAAAATATTCCAAAGCTTCCAAGAAAGCATGAAAATGGTGATAATGTACAAATAAAAAGTAGAATGTCAAAACTCTAATTTTGTTTATGTTTTACCTTTTTTTAAAAGTGATTTATGTTTACCAAAATGAAACAATCCAACATAATGGTATTAATAGTCAAGAAAAGTAGGTAACTGACATCTTTTAGCCTTTTAAAGGGCTGAAAAAATCTGGAAAAGGCTGACAATTTCCTTCTTTTAATAGACTTTTTAAGTGTGACTTTGAGAGTTTCTGTCTGTGTGTGTGTGTGTGTGTGTGTGTGTGTGTGTGTGTGTGTGAGAGAGAGAGAGAGAGAGAGAGACAGACAGACAGACAGAGACAAAAAGAAGAGACAGAGGAGAGATACAAACAAAGAGAGAGAGAGAAAGAAACCCCAAGACTAAATACTAATGATTTGGATATGTGGATTTAGCTATTTTTGGAAAAAAAATCTAGAAAATAATATGAAACAGATATGCAATGACCATCAAGAAGCTGAAATGGTGTTCTAAAAGAAATGGTAAGAATTCATGAAGCATATATCATATCAACCTAATGTCTCTTGCTTATACAGGGCCACTCAACAAGTAATTAATAAATGCACAGTCTTTTATTAGCACATATTTTGTGCCAGATATTGTTGTGACTATTGACATATAAAAAAACTAACCAAGTCATATAATTTGTAAATATTTTACAAGTCACTTTGTGAATTTCCTCATTTTGCTCTTGAGGGAAAAGATGTGGCCTAAGATATAGTACAATTATGTAGGCAAAGTATTAGAGAAACGGGTTCATTCAAAATAATTTATTAATTACTTAAAAACATAGATGGTATTCTTGAAGCTTAATTCAGTCAATCAGTAACACTTACTAAGTCACTCATATATACTTGCCACTTTCCTAAACCCTCATGATATAAAGAAAAGCAAAAGATAAACAACTCACAGTCTAATATGGGAGATGCCATGCAAACATCCATGGATGCATTAGAATTCAGCTTAAATTTTAGGGGAACATCATCGAGGAAAAGACCGAATATTAAGGACACCAGTAAAGATTTTTTACTAAAGGTCAAATTTTAGTAGGAACTGAGGGAAAACCAGAAAAGGCTGAAAGGGACAATGATGACACAGGATATTTCAGAGAAATATAGGAAATGCAAAAGTAATGTGAGAAGACAAATGTGACAGCTTATAAAAAGGTTTTCACTGAGAAAAAGAGGATTTTACATTTGATCATGGAGAAGATAGGGAAATTTCTAGTTTATTAAGTAGGTCAAACTAGTGCTTTAGTATTATCTCTTCAATAGAGTAATGGAGGGTGGACTAGAGTGGGGAGAAAATTTTGACTGGGACATCAATCAGTTTGCTATTGCAATAGTTCAGGTGTTCCATAATCAGTTCCTGTACCAGAGACATGGAAGGATTGAAAGAGAGTGGAAGGTTTTTATAAAAATATCAAGGAAAGGAAAACTTAAGAAGGTTTAACAGCATATTGAATAGCCTGGGATCAGAATGAGGAGTTGAGCATAGCATTTAGATTATGAGCCTGTGTGACTGAAAGGAGGGTGTTACCCTCAATATAACACAGACTTGAGGAATAATGGAGAGCTTGAGGGAAGAAAAACAATGTGTTCAGTTTAAACTTGTTGACTTCAAGACATAAGGGATATTTAGTTTGAGCTGTCTAATAGTCAGTTAGAGATGCTTGTCTAGAGGTCAGCAGAGAATTTAGGGCAACCTATGAGGATTTGATGATCATAAGTATCAACATAATATCTGAATCCCCTTGAGCTGAAAAGAAAATTAATGAAACAATATAGAGGGAGAAAATAATAATAACTGAGCAATAGCATGGTCCTATGACAAATCTAGAGCTAGCAGACATGACTCTGATGAAGACCAAGAAACAATGGTCAAAGTAGATAAGACAAATAGGAGACAGGCAATGAAGAATAAAATTGATAGAAAAGAATGTGAAGAAGAGGAAGAGTACATAATTTTTTTTTAAATTCAAACTGGACTTTTTTGCCTATGGATCTGCCAAAGCATATAATATAGGTAGGGCAAGATGTAGGCAGGCTTAGAGTGGGGCATTGGGTAAATTTTCATTTTCTAAGGGGATTTCATTGTAAGGTGAAATTAGGAAGTTTAGGCTGAGGAGGAAAGTACTGTGAACTGAAGATTTTGATAAAGGGGATATGTTTTAGAGTGTTTTAATTTATGGTTTGAGAACATGAATGAAGTCACTTGAAAGATCACCTCTTGACCCAGAGGTATTTAGAGACAAACAAAAATTCATTACAAAAAACTGTGGTTTACAGAGAAAGAATAAAAGCAGTGAACTGTTTCTTTGAGGGCATTAGAAGCAGCTACAGTCAACCTCAAAAAGCAGAGATTAAACAATAAAGAAGAAAGGTAAAGGCAGTTGCAAAGTATTCTAACTGGACTGATCCTAGGGAATTTATAGTACATGAGCAGTATATGGGAATTCAAGTATACTTGGCATATAATGTTCCACAAGAGTAGACTGGGCTCCCAAAGGAAGGAACAACAAACATGGAAAACAAATTTAGGAAAGATAATTTTAAAATTATTGGAATACTTGAAGGTCATGACAAGGAAAAGATCCTTGACATGATTTTCAAAGAATTACTACAGGAAAATTGCACTGATATCCTAGAAGAAGAGGGAAAAATATAAATGGAGAGAATCCACTGATCTCCCAGAGAAAAAAGATCCAAAAATACAACCCCCCCAGGAATATTATAGCCAAGTTCCAGAACTCCTAAGTCAAATTCAGAAAACTGAATTTGAAGATATATGGTGATATAAAAGTGGAGTCAATAGATAAAAGGGAAATGTAATGGGAGGAAAAAAAGGAGAGGAAGAATAGGCTAAGATATGTCATATAATAAGATTTTTCTTTATTACAATAAGCTATTGTAATGATATGAAATGAGGGAAAGCAAGCTGGAATGAGGGAATCTTTGCTCTCATCAGAGGTGGCTAGAAGAGGAAACAGCATATATATTCAATGGGGTATAAACATCTGGATAAAGAAGGAGAGAAGGGGGACAGGGAGAAGGGGGGGAATGTGAGTGATGGAGGAGAGGATGGACCATGGTGAGAGAGTGGTCAGATATAACATATTTTCTTTTTTACTTTTTGCAAGGGGCTGGGATTGAATGGCCTGTCCCAGACAATAGGTCAGGTGGATGCTGGGGAAGGGATGGTATGTGGGCATGGAGCCTCTTGGCCCCAGGGCCGGGGATCAGTCTGCTGCACCACTCCACTACCCTACATCAGAGACAGTGAAAGGAGAGAGAAAATATAGTTCATCTTAGTCGAGAAGCATGAATGGAGTTGTGATCAGCAATGGCAATGGTGAAAACATATGGAAATTTCTCTTGTGATGGACTTATCCTAAAGAATGTGATCTACCCACGACAAAGTTGATGGTGTTGGAATACAGACTGAAGCATATTTTTTATTATTATTATTTTCTCAGGGATGTTGCAGGGCAAATGGGACTGGGTGGCCTGCCTGGGTCCATACAGCTGGGTTATCATTGGGTGTCTGAGGCCGAATTTGGACCTGGGTGCTCCTGGCTCAAGGGCCTTTGATCTGTCTGCCACCCAGCCACCCCTACTATTATTATTATTATTACTATTTCATTTTATTTTGGGGTCTCATTTTTTTGCTTTTTGTAGGGCAATAGGGTTGGGGTGGGTAGCATGGGGGTCGCACAGCTGGGTGATTGTTGGGTGTCTGGGGCTGGATTTGGGCTCAGGTGCGCCTGGCTCCAGGCCAGTACTCCATCGACTGTGCCACCTGGTCATACCTACTATTATATTATTATTATTATTATTATTATTATTATTATTATTATTATTATTATTATTATTATTATTATTATTATTATTTTAATTTTTTCTCTCCCTTTTAATTTATCATTTATGCGGTTCTATATTTTCTTGGGGGGAGGGGGTATTATGTTTACTCTTAAACAAAAATATTTTAGTAATGTATAAAACACATTATTTGTACAAAATAAGAATAAAATAAATAAATAAAAATATGCTTCAAAAATAATCACAAATTGTAAGTTTCTTGAGAGAAAAAAAGAATGAAGGCGTCAACACATATTGTGTATCAAGTTCTTTTTTTAAATTTTTTTTTTACTTTTTTGCTAGGCAATGGGGTTAAGAGACTTGCCCAAGGCCACGCAGCTAGGTAATTATTAAGTGCCTGAGGCCGGATTTGAACTCAGGTACTCCTGAGTCCAGCATCAGTGCTCTATCCACTGTGCCACCTAGCACCCCTTTGTATTGAGTTCTAATCAAAGTTCTTTCAGTGTACTTCATTCTACTTATAATATTTTGCAAAATGCTCATCAATTTGATGATAATAGATCTCAAAACTAAACTATATGAATATTTCTTCAAGAAACTGGGATATTTAGCATTAAGTGGAAAAGGTCAAAGAGAAGACAATATTTACCTAAAACATCTCCTCACTTTATATGTTAAAAAAATCTGAAAGGTAAAGTGAATTTGTTCTTCAAAAGTCAAAATTGAAATAAATAATACAATGAAGATTGAAACTCAGTTACTTTGGTTCACATAATGTGGATAATAGCCATAATTCCTATGGAATAGAAAATACCATTCCCAATTAAGGAAAAAATACATTAAAAAGTGCATGAATCTTGAATTTTCTTTAGCTTTCATCATCATTATCATCATCATCACCATAATCATCATCATATGAAATGAAAAATAAATTTCATCCTAAACAAAACATCTATTATTGCCATCGTGCTCGATTGTAAACTTACAAAGTGTAAGTTCTGTTTGTTCATGCTATGTAGGTCATAAAATACTGAGAGCATTTAATAAATTTTCTTTGCTTTTTTATTTGTCTTTCCTCCAAATAAATCTTGACAACCTATTATTAGATATAAAAATCTTTTAAATTGGGGGGCGGCTAGGTGGCGCAGTGGACAGAGCACCGTCCCTGGAGTTAGGAATACCTGAGTCCAAATCTGGCCTCAGACACTTTGTAATTACCTAGCTGTGTGGCCTTGGGCAAGCCACTTAACCCCATTGACTTGCAAAAACCTAAAAAATCTTTTAAATTATTGCTTAATGATATATAGACTCCTCAAATAGGACTAATGTTTAAACAATGAATTATTAGCATATTGGGGTGTGGAGTATGTTCAAAGAAGACTAATATCTCTGATATGAGGACTGCTGAGTCCTTTTCAGGAATGCTTTCCACCTTTGATGTCAAGTGAACCACCTTACTCTCAGCTGTGGCTCTAAGTTGTAGCACACAGTGCAGCCACATCCAGACACACTGTTCCACAGATGAGCTATTCCAGGTTGAAGATAACAGGGATTCTCAAATTCATCTGTGAATTGTGGGGTGCTATCTAACCCAAACATGTAATGCATTCTAACTTTTTGAATGGACAGATGAGAACCCATCATTCCAATGGCCATGAAGGCAGCTGAAGCAGGTTCTGTGGAGCAGTTAGAGTTTGGTTTGTTATAGAAGATGGCAAAGAGATTCACTGCATCTAAAGCAATCGCCAGTTGTCTTGATTCTGTCTTGTCACTGTAACATGATGTCTTTGGAAGAAAGAGTGAGACCAAGGACGTCCTGCAACTCTGTCTCATTTAAATCCATTTTTCCCATAGGATTCAAAGACCTTACCATTCCAATCTCAAGGTCCTGTTGTGACAGGCAAGTGACAAAGCAACAGGTGCAGATACACAGGGAGTTGTAGTCACAACCCTGCACATAAGAGAATCAGGGCATAGTGTCATTTCACCACTGAAAGCAATAGTGGGATTCAGCAGTTGCTGTCTGAGCAGTCCTTTAAAGTACTGTGTTGTTCACCCACTGGTGTGAGGAAGTGGCTAGGAAAAGTTCCCTAAAAGTTGTCTGGTTTTCCAACCCTGACCTGATTTCTTTGGCAGGTGAGGATCTTACACTGTGGTAAAAACAGAAAAATTGTACAGGAACTTCTTCAAATAAGATTTCACTTATCATTGTTAAACAAGATCCAGTAGAACTGAAAGACAAATAATTCTTGATTCAAGAGAACTGAACATATCTAAATAGTAGTCCTGAGTGAAACTCGATTGGCAAATGAAGACCAGTTCACTAAAGTTGGAGGTGCATGCAGGTTTTTCTGAAGTGTCCACAGTAAAGGGTGTGCTGTAAAGCTAGTGTAGTTTTCACAATCAAACTAAACTAGTCAACAACTTTGTATGCCTACCATAAGTACTGAATGACAGGCTCATGATGATGAGATTGCCCCCACAATGAGAAATTCTGATGAAGTCAATGAAAAATTTTATGAAGACCTGGAGGCCTTTATCATCATTTATCAAAATAGAACAAGCTTATAATTCTGGGTGACTTTAATGCTAGAACATGATAGGAAGTCCTAGGAAGGAATGGATTTGGAAACAGTAAAAGCAATGGTTACCATAGTACAGAACACTTATGTATCTCATGATCTTATCCTAAACCCTTTTTTCTGTCTACCTAATCATAATAAAACTTCCTGAATGCATCTTACCAGCAAATATTGACATCTAAAAACCATGTGATTATAAGAAGAGACAGACATGATGTAGTTGTGCAGTGTTGAACTGATCACAGACTCGTTAATTCCAAGCTCAGTATTCACATTCAACTGGAGTGGTGACCTCAAGACAATATGACTCTTAGAAAAAATAATGCCAAGTGATTAGAATGCTTCTCTGAGCAGGAACAGTATGTTGTTAACTTTGAGGAAAAGTTGAGTCAACAAACAGTGGAGCAGAAAAAGAGTGGACAGTTTTCAGGGATTTGGGGTACAAGACTGCATTAGCTCATATGGGCCAGAAGACTTTCAAACATCAAAACTGGTTTGATGAAAATGTTGGGGAAATATAGAAACTGCTAAATAAAAACATGAACTCCCCAAGGTTTATCAGTAGGTTACTTTATCCAGTTCTAAGAAGGCAGAATTTAATTCTATCAAAAGTTCAAGTGAAACTTAGAGAGATGCAGGACTTTGGGCACAGTTAGAAGGCAAATGAAATTCAGTTTTAAGCAGGTAATGAAAACCCAAAATATTTTCATGGTGTTCTAAAGGTTATTTATGGTCCTTAAGACATATGGTACATCTCAACTACCCAGTGCTGATGGAGCTCCAGCGATTAATGATAGGGACATGATCCTAGAGAGATAGGCTAAATACTTCCACAGTGTTTTTAACAAACAATAAAAAAGACATTGACTGTTTACCTCAAGTTGAAGTCACTCTGTCTCTACTTGAAGTTCCAACTGAAATAAATGTTTTGATTGCCATTAGGCTCCTTTCAGGTGGCAAAGCACCTGCTTCTGATTCCATTCCAGCTGAGATGTATAAGGTGAGGGATCCAATGCTCATCCAAAAACTGACTGAAATTTTCCAGGTTATATTGCATGAAGAGATTATCCCCCAAGAATTTAAGTATGCTTCCATTGGCCATCTCTATAAAGGTAAAGAGAATAGATTTTCCTGTGACAATCACAGGGGTATTTATCTTTTAGTCATTTCTGATAAAATTCTTACCAGTGTATTTCTCAATAGGCTGATGCTTCACCTGGAAGATGGTCATTTCCCTGAGAATCAGTGTGGCTTCAGAAAGGGTCAAGGAACAGTCAGTAGGTTGTTTGTTGCCAAACAACTCCAGGAAAAGTTCCATAAGAATATCAGAGGACTGTATACAACATTTGTAGATCGGAATAATGCCTTTGATACCAACAGTAGTGAGGGATTATGGAAAATTGTGTCAAAATTTACTTGCTCGGAGAAGTTCATTGGTATTTTACATTAGTTTTGTGACAGGATGTTGAACCAAGTTCTGGATAATAGACAATGTTCATGAGATTTCTTGGTCACCAATGGAGTGAAATAAGACTGTATTCTTGCTCCCATGCTTTCCTAGTATGATATTTGAAGTCATGTTATCAAAGGCCTTCACTGAGGATAAACACAGCATCGAGGTCAGCTACCACATTGAGGGTAAATTCTTCAACTTGAAAGGGTTATAAGGAAGATGAACATAGAGGGAATGTTATTGCATGACCTGTTTGCTCATGGTTGTACATTCAATGAAACCTCTGAAGCTGAGAAGCAACAAAGTATTGATTGATTCTCTGCTGCTTGTGCTAATTTTAGCCTAACAATTAACCCCAATAAAACATAAAGTACTTTATCAGCCAACACCACACCATCCATTTGTGGAACCATTGCTTTCAGTAAAAAGATTAGTTGTGAATAATATGGGGAACTTCACTTACCTTGACAGTATAGTTTCCAGGTAGGTATACATTGATAATGAGTCTAGACTGATCACCAAACTGGTGGTGGAGCATTCTGAATAACATTGATCTGATCAGCCACAGTCAGTTACACTGTATTTTTCTTACTATATTCATATCATTTGGACTTCTTCAATAATGAAAAACAAGAACGACTAGTATCTAGAAAAAAGTATTATGCTGAATCAGATAATTAAATCTAACAATTTAACCAAGGAAATGGTATCAAATAATATTTTTTTAAATGAGCTTGAAAGTTCCCCTGAATAAAAATTCTCTCACATTGAGGGATAGATACTGTTCCTTTTAATTGTACATTATGGATGAGGAATGTAGTTAAATTTTTCTTGAACCTGTTTATATCATCAGCTTGTACAAGCTCTTTGTAATGAGGTCCATATGTTTAATACCTGCTGTGTTAAGAAGTACATCCTTTTATTTGTCTTAAAACTGCCTCCTTGAAGCTTCAGGGGGTATATATTATTGTGTTGTTTTTAATTATCCAAGTAAAGAATTAATTTACGTACAGCTGCAAATAGTCTAGAATGAAACTAGTTCCCTTATTGATGGGGATAAGGGTAATAAGCATAGGGAGCAATCTGGATTCCTTTAAGAAAGTGGAAATGATTAAGGCATGATTGATTCTGGATTCACATGTGGCTTCCACTCATTTTCCTCACCCATATACATTCCTGTGAATACAACTTAAATGAATCTGTTGCATTTAGAATAATATAAGGTTGAACTGGATAGAATTTTTGAAAAAATCTAAACCAATTATTTCTCTTTATAGATAAAGAAACAAAACTTATCCAGAGTATTAAAAAGGTAGAGTCAAGACCTGGAATGAGGAAGACTGGGAAAATTGAAAGAATTGTAAACATTGGAAAGTTATTTTATTTTGTTTATTCGAGAATATGAATGATGGACAGAAATCAGGGTGACAAGAAATCAAATTTCTTTTTTGTATATTTACTAGTTGTGTAACCAGGGTTAAGTTAAGCTTTCCATGTACTAGCATCCTTTTCTATAAATATAAATTATCATCATCACATCTTCCTCCTCTACCTTTTCATCATTGAGGTTCATGCATTTTCCCACATCATTCATCAAATGTGTAAGAACCAACTTTGTACCAAAACATGCTGGAAGTTTTAATAAAGTTAAAAGTGTTCCAGATATTAAAGAGCTTTCATTCTATTGTACACCTTTCTAAAAACAGAAATGAAAGGATTACAAAACATAGAATTGATTAATTTCTTTCATTTTAAATTGAATATTTTCTTAATAATCTAGGAAGTTTTCCAAATTCCTTATGAATTTTTATTGGCCAATAAACCTGCTTTCTAACTTGTGAATGACATAAGCTGTTTTGTCTTTAAGAAGATATTTTAGCCTGTTATTGAAAATGAATCATTTATATGCTGGAAATTTCAAAATTGAAAAATAGTGGATCTGGTGTAAGGGAATCAGAAAAGTTTCCTGTTTAATATAATTATTTTGCAGAGCCATTTTATGAGATTAGATGATTTGGAATCCAAAAGGTTGAAATCATATAATAAAATATTATATTTGGGAAATGTACAATATTCACTTTTATATTTTTTCTTTATATGAAATATTCAAATAGATATTTGGGTTATTCTTGCACTATGGCAGCCTATTGCTCATTGGATTCGCTCTTGTAAATCTTCTTCCATGTACTTCCTCAAAGTTTTTCAGCAAAGTTCACCTAAAGCATCTAAGATCACCCAGTCATTTTCTTCATAATATAATGTTATAATTAGAACATTCATACTCATTAACTTATTACTTCTCACTAACTGAACAAATTTTTAATTTTTCTCTTTATCTTTCAAGGAATGTTGAATTATTTTGTTATACAAACATGTGAAACCTCACTGAAATAAAACATTTAGAGCAAACTTCTAGATGTAACAATTCATCCTTTCTTAAAAAAACATATACTTTATAGCCCATTATTTTTCTGATTATCTTGTTTCTTAATTCTTTCAGTCATGTCCCAATCTTTATGACCCCATTTAGAGCATTTTTAAAGATATGGAAATGGATTGCATTTCTCTTCTCTAGTTCATTTTATGGTTGAGGAATCTAAGGAAAACAAGGTTAAGTGATTTGCTTAGGGCATCATAGGTAGGATGGAACTCTCCATCATGGAAACTCTCTGGCAAAATAAAACTCTTCCTCAAGGAAGGCCAGAACTTTGTGATAGAGGAACCAAGAATTTCTTTTGCCAAGTCTGACCAACAAATTCATTAGAAGCTTCATTCAAGATTACAGGAAATTTCAAGATATGGACCATTATCGACCAATATGCCCCACTCAACCCTTTAACTCCTGATTTTGTATGTTTTACTTTGCTGAAATGCCCAGCAGTTCAGGGGCCACAATAACCACTGATACACTTTGTTCTGTCATGGAGTGTATTGTGAAGGTATAAACTGTGATCTCTCTCTCTCTCTCTCTCTCTCTCTCTCTCTCTCTCTCTCTTGTGTGTGTGTGTGTGTGTGTGTGTGTGTGTGTGTGTGTGTGTGTGTGTGTTAATTTATTCTCAGATGGAAAATTGAGGGGGATATAGGAGGGACATGCATGTAAAGAAGAACGAAGAACTTCCTAAAGATTATTGTTCCTTCCTGGCAGACTCATTGTGACAGGGTATAGAACTTGCAATTATTGGAGTTTTCTTTGCAAAGTTACCCATTTCCTTTTCTAAGTGATCAAGGCTAAGAGAAGCTAAGTAAATTACTTGAGATAATGGAGCTAATTAGTGAGTGAGGCCCAATTTGAATTCAGATTTTCCTGACTCCAAGAGCATTGCTATTTCTAATTACCCCTCTAGCTAATCCTTTTATCTGTTAGACTTTATAAAAATCTATTTGATGAAGTGGTCAAAATTTCAGAAAAAATTTCTGTGAGAGTATAATTTTGATGTTAATTATAGAAGATAAAGAGGTCATGTCTGAAGAGAATTTTTCCCCAAAAAAACTTAGTTTCCATAAAAACATTGTTAAAAATCATTCTATTGGGGCAGCTATGTGGCGCAGTGGATAAAGCACCGGCCCTGGAGTCAGGAGTACCTGGGTTCAAATCCGGTCTCAGACACTTAATAATTACCTAGCTGTGTGGCTTTGGTCAAGCCACTTAACCCCATTTGCCTTGCAAAAACCAAAAAAAATAAATCTATATCTATATACAGAGAGAGAGAGAGAGAGAGAGATAAACTTTAAGTGTTTTTAAAATATAATGCAACAATAGACATTAGATGGCAAAAAGATAAATATTGTATACATTATAGCTAGCTATTAAATTTATCAAATTGGTAGATGGTTATTTTTAATAAATTTTCTTCTCTCACTAACGGATTTACAAATTTCTCTCACTATTTGCTCCTATATATTTATTTGAACATTTTGTTCTGATTTTAAAATCAAAATATAAAAGTAAATGAGGCAGAAACTAAATGAAAACTGTCTGGTGTGGAATCAAATATTTCAAACAATATATAAAATATAAAAATTATTTTATATAACATTATTATAACATGTTAATTATTTTCAGAGAATTTCTATCATGAAAGTGTCCTTTAGAATAAACAAAATTTGTATTATTAATTAGTGCAAATTTTGCAAATAATTATAAACATGATGTCTTTCTCAATTGTTCTTATAATAATTTCAGAATATGCTACAAGACAGGACTTATACTTTTATTCAATTAAATTGATGAATTTTATAAATCTAGTTAGAATAAAGTTTTTCCATTATAAACTAAAATTGACAAAAAAGGAATCATTGTAGTTAATAAAGAGTGAATAAATCTTGAAATATAATAGCAATATTGTATTAAATTACCTGAAGTTCACAATACAGTGTTTCTGATATTATTTAAAAGAAATCATATTGTGAACAATTAGTCTTAATGTTTTTTTCCAAAAGTGTTAAGTAGGGGGGTGGCTAGGTGGCTAGGTGGCATAGTAGATAAAGCACCAGCCTTGGAGTCAGGAGTACCTGGGTTCAAATCTGACCTCAGACACTTAATAATTACCTAGCTGTGTGGCCTTGGGCAAGTCACTTAATCCCATTTGCCTTGGAAAAAAACCTAAATAAATAAATAAATAAAAACAAATAGATGTGTTAAGTAGAAAAACATATATTAGTTTGATAATGTTTCATTTCATTTTAATTTTCACAAGACATTTTTTTCCATTTCAAGGGTGTTTGAGATTTTTTTCCCATTTCTTTGGTATCTTCCTATTCTTCATTTGGCTTCTGAACTGATTCTTTAGTGTCATACATTGGCAATAGCTCTAGAAGGAATCTTTAATATGCAATATTGCTTCAATCTAGTTGTATTCGCCATCTTTGTTAGTGACTTTTTTATTTGGCAAAATAGTGGGTTTAAGCGACTTGCCCAAAGTCACACAACTAAGTAAGTTTTAAGTGTCTGAAGCCAGATTTGAACAAAGGTCTTCCTGACTTCAGGGACAGTGCTCTATCCATTTTGTATCCTAACTGCCCCTAGGAACTCTTTTTAAACATGTTTATGTATGCATAATTAGAATGAAATGAAATGGCTATCTTTTGTTAGATGACCAAAAAAGATATTTTATAATATCTGAAAATCTCTTTCATTTTTGTTCTCTTTGCTTTTCTCTATTTTAGTCATTGAATATATTTGATAATGCTCTTGCTTACTTGGATCTCTCACCAAATTTTTTCTTCTTTTTTTTTTTTTTTTGTCAGTTCAAAGTTAACTTTATTTTCCCAAGGAAGAAAGTATGGCTATTGACCTCTACCTCCACTAGCAGTAAGCTGGAAATAACATGGCAGCAAAATCTGTATTCCTTGTATGGGTTGTTAGGAGTATCAACTGGTCAAAAACAATTAGCCACAGGAAGGCTGCTAAGCATTTTACAGGATCCTTGTTTCTGACCTCTTCCATGGAGTCTTCCCCAACCTAACACACCCAGAATTAATCCAATTATAGGCATCCCAGAAAGAATTTCCAGATAGTGTGCTCATAGTTTGTTTTTAAAGCTTCAACAGTACAAGTCAGTCCCCAAACTGGACCTATTCAGTCAGAATCTTGTCTTTGTTAGGCGGAAGGGAAGCTCTCTCTTGGCAGAGGTCTGAAAGGAGGAGGCAGGAGAAGTAGATGAGAATCATCAGATCCAGCATCAGCAGGATGCTGAGTAGAAAGGCACCTTGTGTCATCTGTCCCCAGGACCTAAGGAAAAAGCTCGTGAGGTAGGCCTGTGGGGCCAGGCGAAAGAAATACATGACCAAGTAGATGTACTTGTTGACTCAGTAGAAAAGGCTGTCTTGGTTATTGCTGAGGTTCATCATCATTCTTATGGTAAGGAAGATGTTGCTGACTTCCACAAAGATGGCCAGCACCCCATCTGCCACAGAGCTGCCCTTAAAGATGCCTAGGGCAAAAGCAGAGATGGGCAGCACGTAGTGCACCAAAAATTCCCAAGAGGAATGCCTGGGCCTGCCTGCTCAGCACGATATCCGCCGAGTCGTGGATGAAGTAGCCAGAGCAGCGCCCAGAGGGCGGACACCACGAAGTGGCCCAGGAGACCGGCAGGTTGCGCCAGCGCCAGGTGCCCAGGGGGTGTCCCCGCACGTGGGCCGGCAGCGGCAGGCGGCCCAGCGGCAGCAGCAGCGCGGCCCGAAAGCCCACCGTGGTGCCCAGCAGCAGCAGCGGCGCAGGGGGCGGCGGCGCGGGCATGGGCTCGCTCCCCGGGCACCGTCCCCTGCCTCTGTCGGGCCCGGCTCCACTAAGCTTTCTTTAAGTTTTACCTTCAATTATTTTCTTCCGCTATATAGGAAATTCGTAATCTTCCATCATCCTTCTTTATAATAGTGATTTCAATTTCCTTTAGGTTGAATTGCTTTCAATACGTGTTAACATAGTATAATGTAAAACAAATAAACCTGAAGAACTAAAGTGTTAGTACATATGTCCTATGCAGTCCCCTATTTGCATATCCCCAGTTCTGTTCTTCCCATAAAGGTCTATTTGACTAACCTCTGGAAAGAATTTAAAAATAAGAGTTTAGCTTATGGTGAGGGAGAATAGAATGGGAAATCCAGTCTAAAACAAAGTACTAAAATATGAATAATTAATGCAATACACATCTGTGTATGTTGACAAGAAATTATTGATTTAGGAGTTTCCAAATACACATTTATTTTCAATAACTATTAGCAATAATCATGGACCACTTCTTTTGTAATATGTGCTATAAAAATATGTCCTTGCAAGATAATTTTTTTACTTTTATAATCTTGTTATAATATCATTAAAATCCATTTGACTATAATAAAATCAATTATTTAAAATAATTTAAAATTAAAATAATATAAAAATACTTAAAATTAATATCAAAAGTATAATTTAAATTTGTTGGAATAAGGTCATTTTTCATATGCAAACCTTATTAGGGTGAAATTGTAAATTTCTTCCTTCTGTATAATGGAGAATATCAAAACATAAGAAATGAGAAACTAATATTTAATGTCTTAGTCATGTAAAGAAATAGAAGATAAGAATATGTGAAGAAATTTTCAGTCTTTCTTCCTTGAGAAGAAAGCTGAGATGATGCATGAATATTTTGCTGCAGCTGGATCATAGCACATAATAAATGAAATCATCTAAGGATAGAAAAAACAATAGTTCTTGATAGCCCTCTCTGTCAGCATGTTAAGAGATTATTTATGGCAGAAATCTGAAATTATTTCAGAGAAGCTAAAAAACCAAAAGAAACACCTTAAATGGAAAGAAAACTCTCTTCCTGTAGTTCACTGTCTTAATTTATTATCAAAGAATTGGTAAATTACTGAAAATAATACAAAGGAAGGCTTTTAGGATGATGAACTTCCCCATCCTAAAAAAAAATCAAAGTCATAATAGGGTTGATATATGTTTTAGTAAGAAATATTTTGTACATTTATCATTTTTCCAAAAAATGAAATAAATTGCACTCACTAAATGGAATGCTAATCATATGCAACTCCTCTATAATATTCATAGCTTTGAACATATGAGTGTGAAGGCTAGAAAATGTGATAAGCAGATGAAAGATTAAAAAGATGTAGAAATAAAGAGTAATAGGGGTTTCTGGGGCTAAACAGATAAATAGAAAAGAAAATGGAAATTAAAAATGATTCTGAGAGTGTAATGGAGAAGCCTGCAGAGTTGTGATTTAGGATTTTCAATTCAAATTGATATCTAACAAGGCCAATGAAAAGTTTCATAAATCTAGTTTGCTATCTTTTCTTTTCCTGTAATAGTTTTTGGTTATTCTCATCCTTCAAAATTATTATAGAGACAATTCTTCCTTTGCTTTCAAAATTGCAAAGAAACTAATCTGAATATAGAATTGTGGATACTAAGCCACTCTATTACAAGTGAATATATTTTATTTTATTTCTCAGTAACAATGCTTATTTTTTCCTGCCTTAGTAAAAAAGAAAAATATAAATCTTTTGGGTATTTTGAGGGCAATCCATTCAAATTCTGAAATCTAAGGAAAAGTGATCTAGAAATAACTGATACAAATAAATAAAGTCTAAAATATAATAAAAATCATTTGTGGTTAGTGATTTAACACATTTAGAATATATCTACTGATCCTCTAGAATGTTTTTGCTGGGGAAGATCTTAGGGACTTCAAATTCATTTAAATCAATACCCACTACATTCAGATCACTGTGCTAGGGTTTGCAGGAGGATCAATGTTAAGTAAAGTAGAAGTATTATTATCGGGAATCTACTAAATAAGATAAATAGTTAAATTGTGATATTTCATAATAATAAATGATAAGAGGAATATGGTGTTTCCAAACAAAGTCATATATGGTTAAATGTACTTAGAGTTGTGGTTAAAATATTTATGCTGTACCAGCTCTTTTTAGCAAAGAATTGGAAATTGAGGGGATGCCAATCACTTCAGGAATGACTGAACAAATTGTGGTATATGTATATGATGGAACACTAATGTTCAATTAGAAATAAGGAGGGATGGGATGTCAAAGAAACCTGGAAAGACTTGTATGATTTGCATGAATGGTCATTGAGGGTAATGAGCAAAACCGGAAGAAAATTATACACATGAACAAGAACATGGGGTGATGGTCAAACATGATGGATTTGTTCATTTCAGCAGTACAATAATCAAAGACAATTTTAAAGGCTTTGTAAGGGAAAAAAATCATCTGTATCCAGAGAAGGAACTGTGAAGTTTAAATGAAGACCAAAGCTTATTATCTTCAATTTTTAAAAGCTGTCTTAAAGTTGCCTCATGTAGTTTGCTCTTTGATTATTTCTAATGTTTTCTTTATTCCTTTTGGAAATAATTCTCTTACAAAACATTCAATATTGATCTGTGTTCAGCACAGTTATTAATGTAAAGCTTAAATCAGATTGCTTTCAGTAGGGGTAGAGGGGAGGGAAGGGATGGAGGGAGAAAAACTGTAAGACACAAAACCTTGCAAAAAGCATTGTAGGTAGTTGGAAAAACAAATAAAATATACATTTAAAAATAAACTAAATAAATGAAATGCTTATGCTGATGTAGGAGAGCAACAATGGTTTCATGGAGTATGTAGTATTTAATTGAATACTTAAATCATACATCAAATTCAGCAGAAAAATCAATATTTTCTGAATATATTTTAATCCTTTCATTTTGCATATAACTTTCCACTTTGAGATTTGATCACCTAAATACAGACATATCTTAGAAATCCATGTGATTCTTTTCTACCAGTGGAATGTATTTTGCCTCCAAGAAAAAAGCAAATGTTACTTTACTCAATATTTATTCTTTTAGTATAGTCTTATTGTTTTTATCATTTGTGCTAGATACCTGTTCAATGTGATCAGAAATAGGGAACAGTTTGAGAAAAGAAATGGGAATAGGAAATGGTAAAACACTTTTCAAAGGCTAAAATCCTTTGTTGAAGCATAGAGTAGATTAAAAAGGGAAAACAAAAGTCTGAATCATTAAAGGCATGGTGGAATCAAATTTTGCAAGACCTGAAATGATAAATAATGCAATATTTACTTAACTTAGCAAACAATTAGATATCACCAAATATTTTTCAGGAAAGAAACAACATCTTAACACTTGTGCAGAAGAATTATTATTCTAAGAATGATATAGGTTTTTCCCCACTTTGGTGAGGGCCCAGAAACTAAAAGAAAAGATAGATATGGGAGATTTGCAGAAATATTTATCCCAATGGAATTTATGTCTATAATAAAGATAATTTAAATAGGAGGGAATATTATAAATATGGACAATAGTTTAGCAAGGGGAAAATTTTAATAAGTTATTACTAAAGTTTCTGATGCTATCTTTGTGGATATGTTGGAGATGTTGACTAATAATATTGCATTTATGAATATCCCAAACTTACTGAATAAATTACTGCCAAAGTTTAACACTTAGTAGGAAAATACCAACTTGGAAGGAAATCTTTAATGAGAATGTCTCAGGCCCTGATCTTCAGCTGGAGCTGTTCAGCTTTTTTTTTTTTTTTAACAATTATTTGCAATAATAACCAATGTCATGCTTATTAAGTTTGCAGACCATACATAGATGACAGGAATAGTAAACACATTTTAATGACAGTTGAAAAAGGATGCAAAAAGGATACAATATTAATCAAAGGGGAAGATAGTAGAACATATGCACAATTTGATTAGAGAGATGAAGTGGAAGAATTTCCAGTGGCTTCTTATAAAGTCCCTTTTCAGACTTTCATAATAATTTCAGGTAGTCTGTGTGTACCTAAATAGCTAAGTATAGATTTAAAAATATATATACATTGCTGAAGAATCCTTTTTATATTTTGGAAAGTATCTTTGAATTAAAAGGACAATGGAGAAGCAGAAGGAAAGATAAAATGTTCATCACACACATTCATATATGCACATATATATGTAGATATGCCTATATACATATATATATATATATATATATATACATACAGATACATATGGATATACAATTCATGAGAAATGTAACATAACTGAGCCTACAGTTCAGGCTAGACATAGTCAGTTTAGCATTTTTACATACATATTTTGATAACATATTTATAAATTAGTAATTTTTGGCTTGAAGAATTAGGATTAGGGGAAAGAGATACATGAGATAATTTTTATAAAGTATTCATCAGATTTTTTCCTGTGTGTTTTGTTTTGTTTTGTTTTTCCTCCTCTGTTTGGGGATAATATAATCCAAAATCAGTCAAATACAGTTGCCCTGGCTCTCTGGACTGTCGAGAGGAGTTGCTTCCATCAAGGTTGTTGATCTCATGATGTTGTTGATGTGTACATTGTTCTTTTGGTTCTTCTCCTTTTGCTCAGCATCAGATCCCATAAATCATTCCATGCTTCTCTATAGTCCCACCATTTATGTTTTCTTATAGAAGAATAATATTCCATAGTATTCAAATACCACTGTTATGTATTTCTTTCCCTTAATCCTAATTCTTCATACCAACAATGGCAAACCTGGAAACATGCTTAACAGAAATGTGTAAGTACAATTTAGCCACACTATTTGCCACTGTAGGGAGAAGGGTGGGAACTGAAGGTAGAAGGAAATGTTATAAATTAGAAATATGCATAGGCATATGGACAAATATTAAGAAAAAAAACTTTCAGAACATGTATTTGTAAAAGTAACACATCAATAAAGAAGAAATACTCCCTATAAAACATTCTAAGATATGTGACCTTTTATGAAAGGTCCCTTTCTACCATCAACACAATGTAATAGCAATTAAGAATAGATTAAATATGAATGGTCTCATAAATTATTCAATTTATAGACAAACTATCCTTCAGATCCTTAAAAGTCTTGGCTCCTCACCATTCTCCCCTTCTCATTCACCAACTTCCTAATTCTTTCCATGAAATCAGGTGCCACTGACAAAACAACTCAAATCAATTACTTTTAATGAAGCCTCTAGTTCTTCAAAAATCTTTTAAAATTTAATAAATTATAAATGCATCATAAAGCACTTTTCAAAAGGTTAGAAAATGCTGAAATGTATTTTAGGGCATAATCAGTACAACTTCCTAATTACTTTTTTTAGAAGTATTTCCTTCATGCTATTTCTAGTTCTTTAAAACAATGAGATAGTTCAAAGTAGCAAGAAATAGATTGCCAATACATAAGCAGTTTCAGTTCTCTTCAATTGTGGCAAGTTATTTCAGTTTACAAGTAATATATATCTTCTAACTAAATAGCACAGCCTTTAGCTAGCTAGAGATAAATGCCCAGGAAAATAAATGACCTTACTGCTACCCAAAGAAAGGCTAAATTGGGTGGAGAATTTCAAAACCTACATGTTCATCTTGATGATAATAGCAAAACAATCAATTGAGTTTCTTTTCCCAGAAAGAGCAGAGTCCCACTGAACTATTTATGGAGACTTTTATTGTCTTAAAATCAAGTCAAGAACTCAAAGTGAATTATATATTTATTGAAAACACTTAAGCAAAACTTGTTTAAAGCAGCATAATACACCAACTGTTGCTTAAATTGTACATGATCAATGATAAAAGATACTATCAGTGTTCAGAATGATGTTATCCCTAAAGAGACTAATATTTTGCATCTATCACCTAGCTAGCTAGCTATTACTGGAAATACAAACACACATATGCCCACACATAAATGAACATATATGTGTATGTCTGTATTTGTATACATACATATATATATATATATATATATACAAACAAATTTAGACCTTCAAAAATAAACATTGATATTAACATGATATATTCTTTAAGGCATTCATTAATCCATTCAAGATATTGTCCAATATAGTCCATTATTCTCATGATTACTAAGTCTTTTGGTCTCTGAATTACTACTATGACAACCTTCTCAGAGACAAGTGCATCGTTCGATATATTTTCGTACCACCACTGTATGTTGACACACTCACTTGTTCAGCTAAAGCTGTGTAATACATATCTAATTCAAATTTCTTTAAAAAAAACAGATCCATTTGGGGAGAGGAGAGGAGAGGAGATAGAAAACAAATTTGAAGGGATGAGAATAAAATAGAAAAATTAAAATTCAGCACAACAAACTGATTTTTTGTATTTCATATTTTTCTAACTACATATTAATAGAGTTTTCAATGTTCATTTTTGTATTTTCCTCCTCAATCCCTTCCCTAGCCATTATTCAAATATTATGTTAGAGGTTATATATGTAAAATTCTGTGAAACGTGCTTTCAGAAAAAATCAAAACAAAAGGGCAGTAAAACATCAAAAAGAAACAACAACAATGAAACAAAATTATAATTGAAGGAAATATATATATTTGGTCTGCATCCAGAATCCCTGGTTCTTTCTCTGAATGTGGATGACAATTCCATCACAAGTATTTTGAAAATGTCTTTGACCACTGCATTATTCCAGAAGAGCAAAAACTAACATAGCTGATGATCATACAATATTGACATTAATGTATGCAATGATTTCCTGAGTCTACTAAATTCATGCAGCATCAGTTCATATAAGTCATTCCAGATTTTTCTAAAATCTATCTGTTCATGATACATTTTTGACTTCTATTTTATTTCAATTAATTGTTTATTGCTTTATTTATTTATTTTCTAATTGCATGCAAAGATAGTTTTCAACATTGATCTATTAACGAAGTTTTGAGTTTCATAGTTTTTATTCTACCCTCCCTTCTTACTCCTCTGCTCATTGGCAACAAACAATCTGATATAGACTCTACATATAAAATTAGTTTATGTATATTTCTATATAGGTCAAGTTGTGAAAGAAGAAATGAAACCAAGGGGACAGAAAACAGAAAAAGAAGTTTTAAAAAGTATCATAGTAGGGGTGGAGCTAAGATGGCAGGATGAAGGCAGGAATTCTGGGAAACTTATTACTCCAAAATATCCAAAAGCCATTAAATTATGACTCTAACCAAAATTTAGATGGGAAGAAACTAGAGAGAGATTGAGTGATACAAATTCCCAGTCCAAGACAACTTTTTTTCCTCAAGGAATGTCTGTTGCACTGGGACCAGGGACTTGAGACAGTCATTGCAAGCACAGCTGCAGCAACAGCTGACCAAGGTCCTAGATCCCTGGGGCCACCTGGGTCCAGGGCAGAAGGGGCAGTTTCCAAAACTCCTGGCCCAGGGATCACTGGGAACAGTTTGAAGGGGTGGTGAGATAAGTCTGCCACACCAGAGTGAGTGCAGAACGAGCCCCAACCTCAGACCCTGAAGTAAGAACCTGCAGCAAGAATCGGGGGAAGACAACCTGTACCTCCAGAGTGCAGCCAACAGATGGTAAAGTGGTCTGGGGAGACTGCAAAGGTATCTCTCTTTTCCCTGGGGCAGGACACAGCTGTTTGCCCAAGTCCAAATCCAGGTTGCAGTTTGGGCTCCCATACCATCAGAGCTGAGCAGGGATTCTACTCAAAGTTTCATGGCAGAAGGGATGGCCTGTGGTCAACCACATTGCAAAGCACAGGCAAGAGATCATAAGACCTTGGCAGAAATATGATCCCTGTGTCTTGTCCCAACTCCCCCACCCACCAAAGCCTTGGAAGTGCGGTAAATTAATTATAGGCTGAGGAAATAAGCAAAAAAGAAAAAAGAAGAATCTAACCATAGAAAATTGCTTTGGTCCCATGGAAGATTCAGAAGACAACAAAATCAAAAGTTCTGTATGCAAAACCTTCAAGAGAAATAGAAAATGGGCTCAGGCTATGGATGAGCTCAAAAAATACATTGAAAAGCAATTAAGGCAGTCAGAGGAAAAACTGGGAGGAGAAATGAGAACATAGCAAATAAAGCATGAAAACCAAATCCACAAATACAAAAACATACTGAAGAAAATAGGTTAAAAACCAGTTTAGGCCAAATGGAAAAAGCAACACATATGGTAAATCAGGAGGAAAAAAAAAGGCTTAAAAGAGTTCCCACCTGGAAAAGGAGATAAAAAAAAGGTCTCTGAAGAAAATAACTCCTTCAAATGCAGAATGGAACTAAAGGAAGCTTGTGACTTTGTGAGAAATCAGGAAGAAATAAAACTATTCCCAAAAGAACAAAAATTAGAAGAAAATGGAACTATCTCATTGGAAAAACAACTGACCTTGAAAACAGATACAGAAGAGATAATTTAAAAATTATTGAGCTGTCCGAAAGTAAGGACCAGGAAAAGATACTACACTTCATTTTTCAAGAAATAATGCTGAAAAATTGCCCCAAGATCCTAGAAGTGGAGGGTAAAATAGATATTGAGTGAATTCACCAATGCAAAAAGCAAAACCTCCAGGAATATGATCGCCAAATTCCAAAACTCTCAATTCAAAAAGAAAATACTAAAAGCCAGGGGGTGGATCCAAATTGGCAACAGGAAAAGTGCATCTCTCAAATGCTCTCTCTCTACAATATTTCAAAAATCATAAAATAATGACTAACTAAATTTTCGAGATACAGAACCCAGTACGGCAATTCTTTAGACAAAGTAATCTGGAAAACAGTTGCAAAACTTTGTTTCACAGAGTTAGAGGAGTCCCGCCAGAGAGAAGGAACTTCAGCCTCAAAGAGGTGGTTCCAGGGCACCTTGGAGCTGTGACTCACAGCAGTGTCGCAGTTTGCTGACCTATACCCTGAGGATCACCGGGCACAACTTGGAAGATCAGCATGGTTGTGGGGGGGAGGGGAATTTGCCAGAGTTAGCATGTGAAGTCCAGCACTCAGGGCACTCAGCAAGCAGCTTGGTCCCAGTAGTCCGGATCCAGGAAAGGGTAGCAGGCAGAGCTGGTAACCAGGAGATCCCAGGCAACTCAACCTTGAGTGCTGAGCCTACCAACTTTAGGGGAATGGAGAGAGAATTTTGAGGTCTGTCCTCTGTACCTAGAACAGGACTCTGTTGCTCTGACCACATTCAGATCCTAATCACAGTCTAGGAACCCCATAGAACAGCAGGGTCACCAACCCACCTCAGCCCTGTGCTGGAGGGGTGCACTTGTAGTCATTGAAAGACCAGAAGGGAAGACAGAGCCTCATACACTGAGATCCTTGTGGGGGGCATGTCCCAATAATACTCAAAAGCTCAGGAAACACCCCAAGACTTGGCAGAGGAAAAAAACAGAGAAATAAAGAGGAACAACATTGAGAAATACATTGTCTACAAACCCAAGAAGGATCAAAATACTGAATCTGACAGTGAGAAGGTACAAGCTCCTCCATCTAAACACTGCAAGAAAAATGGAATTTGGGTTCAGGCTATGACAGAACTCAAAAAGGATTTTGGAAATAAAATAAGGGAGATAGAAGGAAAAATTGGGAAAAGAAATGAGAGAGATTCAGGAAATACACGAAAAAGAAGTCAGCAGCTTAGTCAAGGAGATCCAAGAAAATGCTAAAGAAAATAACATTTTAAAAACCAGCATAGGTCAAATGGATAAAACAGTTCAAAAAGTTATTGAGAAGAATGTTTTAAAAAGTAGAATTGGTCAGATTGAAAAATAGATAAGAAAGCTCTCTGAGGAAAACAAATCCTTCAGATCTATCATGAAGCTAAAGGAAGCTTCTGACTTTAAGAGAAATCAAGACACAATACTTCAAAAAATTAGAAGAAAATATGAAACATCTCATTGAAAAAAACAACTGATATGGAAAACAGATTCAGGAAAAATAATTTAAAAATTATTGCGATACCAGAAAGTCATGATAAGGAAAAGAGTCTTGAGATCATTTTTAAAGAATTCCTGGGGCAGCTAGGTGGTATAGTGGATAAAGCACTGGCCTTGGAGTTAGGAGTACCTGGGTTCAAATCCGGTCTCAAGACACCTAATAATTACCTAGCTGTGTGGCCTTGGGCAAGCCACTTAATCTATTTTGCCTTGCAAAAAAAAAAAAACCTAAAAAAAAAAGAATTCGTACATGAAAATTGTCCATATATCCTAGAAACAGAGGGCAAAATAGAAATTGAGAGAATCTAACCATCTCCCCCGGAAAGAGATCCAAAAATAAAAACCAACTCCCAGGAATATTATAGGCAAGGTCCAGAACTCCCAAGTGAAAGAGAAAAATATTACAAACAGCCATAAAGACAAAATTAAAATATCATGTTGCTGCAGTCAGGATTGCACAGGACTTAGCAGCAACTACATTAAGGTCTCATAGGATTTGGGATATAATATTTCAGAAGTAAAAAGAGCATGGAATGCAACCAAGATTCCACTAACCAGCAAACCTGAATGTCTTCTTATAGGGAAAAAGATGGACTTTTAATAAACCAGGGAAATTTCAAATGTTCCTGTTAAAATGGCCAGAGCTGAACAGAAGGTTTGATCTTCAAATACAGGACTCAGGGGAAGCATAGAGAGTAGAGGAGAAGGGTAAAATATGAGGAACTTAATGATGATGAACTACATGTATTCCTGCAAAGAAAATGATACTGATAATATCCATTAGAAACTTCTCATTTAAAAGAGCAGTTCAAAGGAGCTTTTATACATGAAGCACAGGAAAAAGCTAAATTTGAAGTTATAATATATTGTAAAAATGGAGTCAAATGGCTAAAAGGGAAATGTAATTGGAGTAAGAGAAAGGAGAGGTGGAATAGACAAAGATATTTCATATAATAAATTTTTTTTATTACAATGAGCTATTGTAATGATATGGAAGGGGAGAAGGAGAGCCGCAATGAGGCAACCTTCCCTTTCATCAGAGGTGGCTCAGAGAGGAAACAGCATATTTACTCAATGGGGTACAGACTTCTGTAGTAAGAAGGAGAGAAGGGGGACAGGGGGAAGGGGGAGATGTGAATGATGGAAGAAAGGGTGGACCATGGGGGAGAATGGTCAGATATAACAGATTTTGTTTTTTACTCCTTCCACAGGGCTGGGATTGGATGGCCTGTCCCGTAACACAGGGCTGGGGGTGGCAGGTGGACCTTAGGGTCAGTATGTGGGCTTTGGACCTCTTGGTCCCAGGGCCAGTGATCAATCTGCTACACCACTCAGCTACTGTACAGCACATTTAATAAGAGGGACAGACTGAAAAGAGAGAGAAAATATAGTATATAGTAGTGGGGAAATATGAATGAAGGGAGATGCAATCAGCAATTGCCACAATGGAAATATATGGAAGTAGCTTTTGTGAAAGACTCATCATAAAAATATCTGATCTACCCATGACAGAGCTGGTGGTGTTAGAACACAAACTGAAGCATTATTATTATTATTATTATTATTATTACTATTACCATTATTACTATTATTACTATTATTACTATTATTATTATTATATGGTTTTTGCAGGGCAATGGGATTGAGGTGACTTGCATGCAGTTCAGTGATTGTTGGGCATCTGGTGCTGGATTTGTGTTCAGGTGCTCCTGACTCCAGGGCTGGTGCTCTGTCCACTGTGCCATCTAGCTGCATCTATTATTATTATTTTTATTTAAATTTAAATTTTTTTCTATTTCCTTTGCTTTGTTGCTCATGAGGGCCTATATATTTTTTGGGGAAGGGGGTATTATATTTACTCTTAAACAACAATATTTTAGTTATGTATGTAAACATTATACAAAAATGAAAATAAATATAATAATAAAAAACTAAAACTAAAAAAAAGGTTAAAAAGAAATAAACTGATATAAAAATTTTAAAAAATATTAAACCTGCCAGATACAAAAAATTCAACTACCATGGCTCTATGGTCATTATTACACAGAATCTGACAGCATCGACATTAAGGACTTGTCAAACTTGGAACATAATAATCTGGAAGGCAAATGATCTTGGTTTACAACTGAGAATCTACTACCCAAAACTGAACATCGTCTTTCAGGGAAAAAGATGAACTTTCAATGAAACAGGGCACTCTCAAACTTTCCTTTTGAAACACCCAAAGCTGAACAGAAATTTTGATTAGAGGGGGTTAATGAGAAGGACTAATTATGATGAACATAATGATGTTGAATTGTTTATATTCATGCATGAGAAGAAGATACTGATAACTTATATGAACTTTCTCAATTAAAAGAGCAGTTAGAAGGAGCATATATAAACAAGGCACAAAAATGAGAGGAAAGGGGTGGGATAAGGAGGAATAGGGGAAGGGAAGGGGAAATAGGTGATAGGACAGAGGGAAGATTGTGGGAGATGGTACTCAGATACAGCACACTTCTGAACAGGTACAAAGGGGAAAGAGAGGAAAGAGAATAGAATAAATGAGAGTCGGAAGGAATAGAGTTGAGCGAAATACAGCTAGTAATAGCAACTGTAGGAAAAATATTGAAACAACTTCTTTTGTGGACTCATGATAAAGAAGGGAATTCATCCCAGAGACAGAGCCATTGGAATCTGAACATAGACTGAAGTACATTTTTTCTCTCACTATTCTTGACATTTCTCATTGGGGGGGGGGGAGGTTTATGTTTACTCTCACAACAAGATTATTTTTATAATATTAATTAAATAAACCAAAAAATGTAAAAAAATAAGTGAACATAGTACTGTTTGCTCTGCATTCAGAATTCATAATGATTTGTTCTTTTTCCTCTCGATTTGGATGTCATTTTTCTTAGAAGATCTCTCAGGAATGTCCTTGATCACTAACCAGTGGAAAGGAGTTGCACCATTAATTTGGAGAGAGGCAGTTGAAGTCTCCCACTAATATAGCTTTTGCTCTCTATGCCTTCCTGTAACTCCATTAGCTTCTCTTCTAAGAATTTGGATGCCATACTACTTTGTGTTTAATATTTACATTACTTCATTGCCTATAGTACCTTTCAGAAAGATGTAATTTTCTTTCTTTATAATATTAATTTGATCTATTTTTTTGCTTTTCCTTGGTCTGAGAAAAGATATCCCTGATTTTGCTGGGTTTTTTAGCTAAAGCATGATTTATTCTGCTTCAACTTTTTACCTTTACCCTATATGTATCTTTCTGCTTTAAATGTGTTTCTTGTAAACAATATATTGGACCCCCTTCTTAACCCCTCTTCTCAAAACAACATGGATGTACTCCCAGTTGCTTGCTGCATCCACATGCTTGAAGTGAGAACAATTGTTGGGCCAACATTGAATAACTTCCCTACAAATGAGTCCAAGGAAGCCCTCTTTGTGCATGTCACCCCAGAAGAGGAACTTTTTTCTAGCCTTTGAGCCCTCCAAGGAAAAGATCTTGAAAAGTCTGTGAATCTAATTACCAACTGAGCATTGCCTTCATCACGGTGAATGAGTTCTGTGAAAGATTATCTTACTATCACATGAAAACTGTGCTAACACTTTACTTTCTGTACTTCCTACACTGGAGTGAAAATTTGCCTACATCTGTGATTATGCCTTCAGCAAACACTAATATTTCACTCCTCACTTGGGGGCAGTCCTGGTTGACTCTTGGTTGAGAAAGTTCAGGACAATTATCTTTCTCTCTTTAATGTATGTGCTGGGTCACTTGATAAAAGTTTATGGGTACAGTGCCAGTCATTCGGGTGATATGTAATGTATATGGTTCTATCCATGTTTGGTCTTTTGCTGATAGCAGCCTTTGGTAGACAACAGTTAGAAGAATAACATATAAAAGAATGAAACAAATTCAACTTTTTCTATCTGGCCATCAATGCAGGGAGTTTGATCTTCATATTTTTACACCCATGCTAACAGGTGATTTACAGAAAGACTGTTATGCATTGGCCTTTGGAGTCCTGGGAATGCTAATCGTGTTAGTTCTTGTTCTGTTTGTTCTTGGAGGTAAGAGGTAAACAAAAATCTCCTCCTGAAGAAAACAGTGATTAAAGTCCCCAAATGTATCTGGATTTCTATTTCAAAATGCCTGAAGGACAATTATAGTGAAATTCCAAAGAGAGAACACTGGCTAGACTAGGCAGAAGAAAAGTATCAAGAACAACACATCTTAGAAATGAAGACACAGCCCTTGTGCTCTTCCTTTATATTCCAGTACCAATGTTCTGGGCTCTTTATGGTCAGCAGGGCTTTCATTATACTCTTTATGCAACTAGGATGAACGATAATATGGGATATCTTGTGCTCCTCTTCAACAGATACAGGTGCTGAATCTCCTTCTGGTGCTTTTGTTCATCTCCCTATTACCCCTATTAAACTTCCAACTCTACCCTCTAGTCATTATGTGTGAATGAATTTAACAACTATTAGGAAAATGGCAATTGATATGATACATACATCCCTGTAATTTATAATTATAACTACTGTTGACATCAAGATAATTGAACTGAGTCCTCATTAGCCAGCAGCCAAAGAGATTTACCTGCGGATTGTGAATCTAACAGATGATGAAGTGAAAATGGCATTGCTTGATTATCAGAACATCTCTCTGTTTCCAGAGCCCATCAAGCCCTTTCTTATTACAATGGACTATTCCCAAATGCTCCTGATCACAGAGAAGCAGAGATTTCACTTCCAGCTGCATTATCACAGCATGTCATCAGTAAGCACATCCTAGAAGAGAGGAACAAATATAGATTGTTCATACCTGTATATCATAATGGGATCTCTGGAAGCCTGAAGAAAGACATGGTAACTTCAACAGTCAATGGGCTGACATCTGCAGTGTTTATTAACACCTTGGATAAAGATGTTAACCTCACTTCAAGTAGATCTGGGGTTACTGGAATTTGGTGCAACATACCTATTTATTATTATTGTTTTGATCAGGGTCTCCAGACATGACAAAAGATATTTCACCTAATTAAATATCCATTGCATGGCCATAGCTTTATTACATAATAGTTACTGCATTCGGAGCTATATTCTCTGTCACAGGGCTTGTGTTTAATTCTCAGGTCCCCATTAGCATGAAATCATTGCATAAGCAGCCTGGCTCTTCATAGTAGCCTTGAGGAATATCAGTATACATATTATTGCATAGACAAGTGGACTGAATTTACCTTGTTTTCCTGTCTTCTGCTTATTGTTTGTCTCATCTTTCCCATTATGGGCTACTACTACATTTCTGTGAAAGCAGAAGGCACTTATAGTTTGGAGATATAATGCCTTCCAACATCAAGGAGAAACTCAAGAAACCTATGACCAAGAAGACAAAACTCTTATTATTACTTTATGTCTATTCCATGGCCTTTTTTTTTACCTGCCCAATTTAGTCTTATTCAATTTTGATCCTGTCCCTAGCCTACATCCATCACTGAATGCCCTTCATCCCACTGGGCTGGACCAAAGAAATAGCACTTATTTTATCAGTGACCCTGACCTGCTGGGTCTTTCATGCTCTTCTTCTTCAGGCATCAGCTCAGAAATAGGAACCTTTGCACACTTGCACTCCATACTTTAGCACCATCACCTATTCATGGAGAATAGTATTTCATACATTATTTTGGTGAAACTGGGACAAGAGGTTACTACTTGTTCACCTATAAGAATATGAAGAACACAATTTAGCCTCTGTGTATTTGGTTCTCTTGTCTAGGACTTTGTTATTTAGTTTTGTTATGTGTAGAAACTGATTTTTGTCAATGCAATTGGATGTTTGAGTCTAAGTAAACTGATTTATACTAAAAACAACAATATATTGAGGTATTGTAGATTTTAATCTATTCTATTATCTGCTTCTGTTTCATGGGAGAAGTTATCTCATTCACATTCACAATTACAAATTGTTATTTCCCTCCATGTTATCATTCCCCTGTTTCTACTTTTCCCCCTCCCCTTACTTCTCTTCACTACTGTTTTGTTTTTGACAGCAGAACTTCTTCAAATTGCTCTCTTTTATTGATCCATATCCTTTTTCATTCCCTTTCTCCTTTTGGGTCTTTTAATTTCCCCACTTTTGTCATCCTCTTTGCTTTTGTTTCCCCTTCCACCCATTTCCTGTAGGGTAGAAAAAATTTAAAATTTTCCAAACCCATTTGGGCATTTATATTATGTCTTCTTTAAGCCAAATATGTTGAGTAGCATTTACTCAGTGCTCACATCTGCACATCCTTGTTTCTTTCCCTCTTCTATATTGTCCTTTGTCTCTTCATGTAATTTTATTTATTCTCTAATGCTTGTACCCAATGTCTTAATTGTATTGTAGCTGTTTTGTATCCATTCCATCAAAGTGCAATACTCTTAAATGTCTTCATAGAAGTACTCTTCTCAAGAACCATAGGATCCTTATACTATAATATATTTTTTTCTTAAACATACTTTTTTAAGGATAATTCCTCTAATTTTACCAATATAAATACAACCTTAAGAACTAAGAGTTTGATCACATTAGAGTCACTTTATACCCATGCACCCAAAGTATGCTCCTTTCGATCTTCCTAAGACATATACTCAGGAGTTACAAATATGATCTTTCTGTTTAGGGAGCGACAGTTTAGTTTGATTCACTAAAATTATTACCCTTCCATTTACCTTTTTTACACATCTTGATTCTAGTATTTGAAGATCAAACTTTTTGTTCAGTTCTGCTGTCTTATCAAGTAAGTTTAAAAGTCTACTATTTGATTGAAAATCCATCTTTTCAAAATATGCTGAATTTTGAAAGAAAGTTATTCTTGGTTGAACTCTAAGGTCCATTATCCTTATATCATTTTCCAAGTCCTCTAATACTTTGACAATGAAGATGATAAGTCCTTTGTAATCCTGATTATGGTACACTGATATCTAAATTGCTTCTTTTTGACGACTTGCAAGAGTTTTCTCCTTTAGCTGAGAATTCTGAAATTTGGTTATAATATTCCTGAGATTTTATATTTTGGGATCCCTTTCTGGGGTTTATCGATAGATTCTTTCAGGAATTATTTTTATCTTCTTATTCTAGGATATTAGGATACTTTTCCATGATAATTTCCTGCAATTTAGGGTCCAGACTATTTCTTATTGTAACATTTAAGCAGATCAAGAATTCATAAATTCTCTTTTCTAAGTAAGTCAATTGTCCTAAGAGGTACTTCAAATTTTCTTCCATTTTTCTGTCTTTTAGTATTATTTGATGTAATATTGGTGTCTCAGAGTCATTAGTTTCTATTTGTAAAAATCTAGTTTTGGGGGTATAATTTTCTTAAATTAAGTTGTTTCCTTTTCTGGTTGTTTGCTTTTATTTTCAGAAGTGTTAATTCCCTTTTTCAATTAGTCAATTTTATTTTTCAATGGGTCAATTTTATTTTTAAAATAATTGTTTTCTGGACTTTCAGCCAAGGTGTTGGAGAAAAAGCAGGTACTGTTTGAAGCTCTCCTAGCTTTCCATCATAACTAACATGAACTCAGATCCACAGAACTCAGAGAAAAACCAAGGACAATGTCATTCAGCAAGGTCTGTGACAGAGGCAAACCAAGAGCAGAGAGAAGAGACCCAGCAAAGGGGTGTTGGGGTGAGGCCAGGGGAATGTGCTGAGCACAGTGGATTAAGGGGTTGCTGTGTGAGTGGTAGGTAGGAGAATTCCAGCATGGCAACCCAGACATCTAACTGATTAGCTTGGCTGGTTTGGAAGACCCAGGTTAAGAACCCTGTATTTCCCTAGTCCTAAGGCTAAGGTCTGGATGGCAGATAACCCCCAGCACCATCACAGAAAATCCACAAAAAAGCTTCAGACATTAGTTACACGCTGGACCACTGAGTGACCCCCCTGCCCCGAGTGGGCAAGGCTTCTATGATTTTCAACATCAAAGATCTGTGAGCCAGCCTCTCCCCCAACATAAGGCCTAGGGAAAGGGTCCAATATGACCAAAGGCCAGAGTAAAAAAGGGTCCATTGAATGTTACCTTGAAGAAAAGGATCCTAACTCATAGAGGACTAGAGCTTCTGAGGAGGCTGTAAATTGGTCTCCAGTCCAGAAAGACTTCTTAGAAGAGGTCAGGAAGGAGTTTAAAAAATCAAATGGAAGGTCAGCTAGGTGGCACAGTGGATAGAGCATTCACTCTGGAGTTGGGAGTACCTGAGTTCAAATCCAGCCTCAGACACTTAGCAATTACCTAGCTTTGTGGCCTTGGGCAAGTCACTTAACCCCATTTGCCTTGAAAAAAAACCTTAAAAAATGAAAAATAAATAGAAGAAAACATAAAATATCTCATAGGCAAAACAGTAGACCTAGAAAATAGATCCAGTAGAGGTAATTTAAGGATCATTGGACTTACAGAACACCTTGAAGAAAAAAAGGCCTCCATACTTCAAGACATAGTGAGAATTGCTCTGATTATCTTGGAGGAAGAGGGCAAGATAGTCATTGAAAGAATTAATCGATCCCCTCCTGAAAGGGATCACAAAATGAAAACAGCAAGGAATATTGTGACCAAACACCAGACCAACTATCAGATCAAGGATAAAATTGAGCAAATGACCTGAAATAAACAATGTAAATACCAAGGAGGCACAGTCAGGATTACCCATGGCCTTTTTGCATCAATATTAATGGATCAATAGGCCTGGAATATGATATTCTGAAGAGAAAGGGAGTTTGGAATGCAGTCAAGAATTTATTATCCAACAAAACTTAGTCTTCTCTCCCAAGAGAAAAGATGGACACTTAACAAAATAGGAGAATTTCTACTTTTCCAGATGAAAGGAGCAGCAATAAATAGAAAATTTGGTCTTCAAGTAAGTAGGATATGCGAGAGATACATAAGAAGGTAAAAAGATGAAAAGAAAAAAAACTGTTATACAATAAGATGCAACTTGCTACACTGCCACCTGAGAGAAAGATTCTCATAACTCTTGAGAATTGTAACTATTTTACAGGGAATATACTAATACAGAAGTAATGGATTTTGATGAAATGATTTAAAAATAATAAAAAATAAAAAGGAGGACAGCAACTAGACAGGGGGAAGGAGGTGGTTGAATGTGGTAAATCACATCACATGAAGAGGTGCAAAGGAACTATTACAATAAAGGGGAAGAAGGGAAGAGGTGAAAACCACCTGAATATTAGCTCTCATGAGTTTTTTTTAGCTCAAAGAGAAATTCTCTCTCTCTCTCTCTCTCTCTCTCTCTCTCTCTCTCTCTCTCTCACACACACACACACACACACACACACACACACACACACACATTTGAGTTCAGAAACTTATCTAACCTGTCAAGTATTAAGAAGGGAAAGGGAGTGTCAGGAAAAGAGAAAATGACAGAAGAAAGGGAAGGACAAAGGGGCAAATGGAAAGGGGAGGAGGGTTGGTATTAGGTGGCAAGCACATTGAAGCAGGTGATATTCAACAGGAAAATACTGTAAAAGAGGGTAAGGTGAAAAAAGGGGGGAAATACAAATCAAGAGAAGATAGCATGGAGGGCAATAAAGAGTTAGTAATTATAATTTTTAATGTGAATAGGATGAATTCACCCATAAAACATAAGTGGAAAGCAAAGTGGATTAAAACCAGAATCTCACAATATACTGCTTACAAGAAATATGTTTGAATCAGAGAGAGTTAGATAAAGAGAAAAGATGAAAGACTGGAGCAGTATATATTGTTTCAACTGAAGTACTAAAAGGCAGGGGTAGCAATCCTTAACTCAGACAAAGTAGCTGCAAAGTAATTTTCATCAAAAGAGATAAGTAAGAAAACTATACCATCCTAAAAGGTATCATAGACAATTAAGTAATTTCAATCCCAAGTAAGTTTGCACAAGAGATATAGCATCCAAATTCTTAGAGGAGAAGCTGAATAAGTTACAGGAAGACATGAACAGCAAAACTCTACTAGTGGGAGACTCCTCAAATGCCTTCTCTCAGAATTAGATAAATATAACCATAAAATAAACCAGAAGGAAGTTAAGTAGCTAAATATAATACTAGAAAACTTAGACATACTAGACCTTTGGAGAGAAGTGAAAGGATATAGAAAGTAATCTACCTTTTTTGCTACTGTACATGGCACCAACACAAAAATTGACCATGTACTCAGGCATCAAAACCTCTTAATCAAATGCAAAAAGGCAGAAATATTGAATACACCCTTTTCAAACCAAATCACAAAAAAATCATGTGCAATAAGGTGTCATGGAGAGATAGATGTGAAAATAATTGGAAACAAATTAGAAACTAAATAACCTCATTTTAAAGATTGAGTGGATCAAACAACAAATCACAGAAATAATTAATGATTTCAACCAAGACAATGATGTCTTTCAAAAGATCTTTTTGGATTTGAGAACAATTAATCAATCCCTTTGAGGTTTCACATGTAAGTATTTTGTCACCACTTTCCTGTTCCGCAATTGTGTTTTTATTATCCTTATTAGAATAGTAAGTGTCAATAGACATTATATAATTTTAAAACCTATATATCAGAAACACTGGCTACAAAAATTATTTACTATTTTTTCTGCTATCCTTCTAAACTTGATTGCATTGGTTTTGTTTATGCAAAAGTTTTTTTAATTAATTGTAATCAAAATGATCTATTTAGCATTTTATCATCTCATTCTTTTGTTTCATCATAAATTTTTCTTCATATATCACATATATGTATATGTGTGTATATGTATATATATGTATATATATGCATATATATGTATAATTTATTCTTTACTCTCCTTATTGAATCTTTATATTACCCAACATGTCTAAACCATATTGTAAGTTTGTCCTTATCTTGGAAAAGTGTGTGAAATGTTCATTTATGCCTTGTCTCTATAGTTTTTCCAGCAGTTTTCTCAAATTGTAATTTCTTATCCCAGAAAGTGAAGGTCTTTGGTTATAGGGGTTTACTATAGTAGATTACTATAATCACTTACTGCTATTTATATATGCTATTTTGTACCTGACCTGTTCTATTGATCCTCCAGTCAATTTCATAGCTAATAACAAATAATTTTTATGATTGATGCAGTCTTAGATCTGGTGTGACTTGGCCACCTTCCTTTGGAATTTTTTAATTAAATATTTTAAAAGAATATTAAGTCTTCTTTAATTGATCTTTTTCTCTGGAATGTTGTTAAGTGCTTAATTTACTTTTCTGTTAATCTAGACATTTTATATTTTTTGTAATTGTTCATCCATTGAACACCTAAACAGAAATATTGTGCAATGATCAATTTTGATAGACTTAGCTCTTATCAGAATAGCAATGATCAAAGACATTGCTAAAAGTCCTGGTATGGGAAATGCCATCCATATCCAGATAAAGATGAAGGGAATTTGGATTTAAATTAAAACATTATTTTCATTTTTAAAATTATTTTTTACTTTTTTCCTTCTCGTGGTTTTTCCCTTTTTGTTCTGATTCTTCCTTCACAGAGTAACTATTATGGAAAAATATGTCATATGAAAGCAAATGTAAGAAAATAGTGAATTTCTCTGGGCTACCAATTTTTGACTTGATCTTCCATAAACTGTCATGACTGACAGTATCAAAGGTCTTGCTCAGATTGACGACAAATGTGTACATACCTCTGTTCAGTTCTAAGCATTTTTTTCCTGAGAATGTTAGACAACAAATACCATGTCAATCATATTTTGCTATTAAGAAATTCACATGAAGTGGTGTAGTTGAAGTTTCAACCTATTTAAAAGAACTCTGACATGAATCTTCCCAGTTGTAGCTATGAGAGAATCCTTTGTCTGGTTGTTACAAAATAACATACTTTGTAATTATAATAAAAGATGGTGGGACTTCTGGCCAAGAGGGCAGGGAGAAGGCAGGCACTGTGTTAAATGATCCTAGTTACCCTCAAAAATAACATGAAAGAAACTTCTTAACAGAAATTTGATACCAGAAATTTGATAGGAAATAAACCATAAAGAGAAGCTAGTAGAAGAACAACAACCAACAAGGTCTATCTCAGGGGAGCCTGGGTGAGATGGGAGAGGAGACCAGAGGGCTAGTGCAGGGGCAGCAGCTGAGGGAAGCCAGAGGATCAGCCTCAGCCATAGAGGCTGAGAGGTTCAAGTACCAAATATAACTGTGGAATCTTGGGTCAGGGGGAGAGGAGCTACAGGAGGGTAAGTTCCAGCACAGAGAGTTTTAGAGTACACCTGGAAAATGACCAACTTGGTAAGGGACCTGAGCACCACAATTTCAATGGAGCAATCTTCTCAGTAAACACCTCCCCACCTTCAGGCTCAGATGTGGGCAACAGGAGTTCACTCAGGTGAAAGGGCGGTTCACTCAGCTGAAAGGGAGATTAACTCCCTTCCCCAGGGCATAGTCCATTACTCAAGGTCAAGTCAGACCCTGCAGGTGAGGACTTCAAACACTCCAGGGAAAGCAATCAGGTCCCCCTACAGGCCATCCCTTGGAATTGCTAAGGCAAGTGAACACATACTTTAGGGTTTTCAAAAGTAAACCTCTGAGACCCAGTCCCCCAACACAAAATCCTAGAAAGATGAAGAAGTAAAGGGGGTCCCATGGAGAAATACTTAGAAAAAATAGATTCCAACCCAGAGATATATAGCACTTCTGGTGAGAATATGAACTGATCTCCAGACCAGAAAGACTTCCTTGAAGAAATCCAGAAGGAGTTTAAAAATCAGTACAAAAAATTGCATGAAGAAACTCAAGAGAAAATTAACATCTCACAACAAGAAAAGAAATCCTTGGAAAATACAATTGGACAAATAGAAAAAGAGAATAGTTTTCTCAAATCCTCAATTGTGCAAATGAAGAAAGTAATTGATTCTCTCATAACTGCACTTGGGCAAATGGAAAACTCCTTCAAAAATAGAATTGACCAACTAGAAAAGGAATTGCAAAAGTTAAGTGAAGAAAATTCTTCTCTAAAAAAGAACGGAATCGCTGGAAACTAATGACTTCATGGGACAACAAGATTCTGTTAAACAAAACCAAAAGATTGGGGGGAAAAAGAAGAAACTACAAAATACCTCATCACAAAACCACTAACCTTGAGAACAGATCAAGAAGGGACAACCTGAAAATTATAGGCCTTCCTGAAAAAAGCCTGGACTTAACAGGATTTAGTGGTGGCAAATTGCCCTGATAGCATGGAACCAGAGGGCAAAATAATTGTTGAAATAATATATTGATCACCTTCTGAAAGAGATCCTAAAATGAAAAAACCAAGGAATATTGTGGCCAAATTTCAGAATTATCAAAAAATGAGAAAATCCTGTAAGCAGCCAGAAAGAACCAATTTCAATACCAAGGAGCCAGAGTATGGATTACACAGGTCTTGACTGCATCAACATTAAGGGATCGAAAGGCCTGGAATGAGAAATTCCGAAGAGCAAGGGGGTTTAGAAGGCAGCCAAGAATCCACTATCATGCAAAACTGAGCCTTCTCTTCCAGGGGAAATGATGGACATTTAACAAAATGGGTGACTTCCAACATTTCCTGATGAAAAGACTAAAGCTAAAGAGAAAATTTAGATATCAAACAGGAGGCTCAAGAGACACAAAGAAATCAAATTGTTATTCAGTGAGATGAAACTGGAAAACTAGAGAGATCCCCATCAAGGAGAAATTCCTTTAACTCTTGAGATTTGCAACCCTATTAGAGAGAATATACTTAGCCAGAAGTAATGATCACTCATGACTTATCCATGTGATTGTTATCCAATAAGATGAAACAGGCTATATCCCTACTTGAGAGAAAGATTCTAATAACTCTCAAGAATTGAAACTCTATTAGAGAGAATATACTTAGCCTGAAGTAATGGACACTCATGACTTTTCTGTGACTCAGATAGAATGATTTAAAAACAATACATCCTTTAAAATATGTACAGAAAGGAGACAGGAGAATGGAGGCAATTGAATGAGGTAACTCTCATTACATTAAGAGGTACAAAAGACCTTTTGCAATGGAGGGGAAGAAGGGAAGAGGTGAACCACCTGAATCTTTATCTCAAGAGACTTGGGTTATAGTTAATTTATACACACTCAGTTAAGATAATAAATTTATCTTACCTTTCAAGTATTAAAAGAGGGAAAGTCTCTTGGCCATCATTTTACCTTGGGACTGCCACCTTTGCACAATGTGGAGGTTTGGCATAGATAGGGTGTCTTGTCTTATAGATACAACATTGTGCAATACATCATTTTTATCACTCTCACATCATGTTTATATCTGTTCCCTAAAATTACATAATCTATTTAATATCAAATTTTACTGCAAGAGTGCATCCATAAAGTGTTAATGTGTTTAGCTAAGCTGAAGATGGTATTAGTGATGAGATAGCCATGAGATGCATATATCTTCAGTAGTAAGTGATCATTGCTATTTCTAACTCCATCCCTTCCTAGGATTCCTTATCATTATGTTTATGATGTGGAGTATGTGCTGACTCCACCATTAAAGTCACTCAAAATTGAAAGCTTGTTCTTTTTCAATATATTAATGATGAGTGTCTCCAGATCTTTTATATGTTACATCAAGTGATACGATATAATATCATTAATAAAATATAATATATAATTTACATTTTATAATAAAATATGATTTCTTATAAGTGATATAATATATAATTAAAATGATATGATATAATATCATAGAGTATATAACAGATATGATATAATATAATATGTATAAATATATAATATAATATGATTGTTATAATATAATTCTTTTTTGTTTTTGTTTTTTGCAAGGCAATGGGCATAAGTGACTTGCCCAAGGTCACACAACTAAATACATATTATGTGTCTGAGAATGGATTTGAAATCCTGACTCCAGGGCTGATGCTCTATCCACTTTGCCACCTAACTGCACCTATAAAATAATTCTAATAACAAAGCATAACAACATATTTAAGATGATATAATATAACAAAACATAACACAATATAATATATAATCTAATGCAATATAATACATTGCAATCCTGAAGAACACAACAGAACAATACACTAGTTTATACTAGAATATTCTACATTACATTCCATTAAGTTCTATTCTATTCTATTTATTATATTAAATATGTGTATGTGTGTGTTTATATGTATGTTGGTATACACACACACACACACACACACACACACACACATATATATACACACACATATATATATATATATATATTTGTGTACATGTATACATTACCAGAGATCGAGTGGCAATTCCATTGTCATTCATGGCACTCTTTACAGCAGTCACTCTAGAAAAATGCATATGCAGCTCAGACTTCAGTAAATGGTCCTTAATATGTCGGTATTGTTTCACTTGATAGTAGTATTTGATTGAGATACCTTGAAACAATAACTTTTTATTTTCATTTCTAGTGGAATTCAGATAGTTCATAAGTATGCACAAATTCCATGTACCATGTCCCACCTTTGCAAATGCCTTTGTACTGTGTATATATGTGTGTTAACCACATGATAGAAGCCTGTCATGATAAGTGGATCAATATTTGGTTAGGTGAAGCAGTCAAATTTTAGGACACCTTTTCTAGTCAAATTAGTGTCCGTTAAAAAGGTTACTCAAACTTCAAGAGTATCAAAGTATTGTTTCCAGGTTTTAGGAAGACATTTTTGCTCTCAGACAACCTATATACAGAGTTGTGACTACAGCTTCCATTTTTCTATACCGGCTGCTTCATCACCTGCCTGTTGTCGCAAGACTTTGAGCAAGGGAAAAAATAAAATGGCATTGGTCAGGGTTCTACAAAATGAAAGTACAAAATAATTTAAGAATTTTTGTGAAATGCATATAAGATTTTTTAATTCCATCACTAATAAATAATCTCATAGCTGTTAATTTTTGGGTGGTGTTTTTAAGCAAGTATTATGGACAGAGCATATTGCATGGAATTTTTGGTTGATCTGTAGGATGCCTTCCATTTGTACTATGAATACCAGTCAATATACACCTACCTTTATACTATTGTGTTGTACCTTTTTTTGTTTGGGGCTTGCTTTCATGCTTAGTGCCTTCATTTGTCATATTGATGATGCACTCAATTTCTAAGGAGTTAAAAGTACCATGACTTTTTGAAGTGCTTACTAAACCTAACTAAAGTTAATCTTGCTAAACTTAAACTACAAATTAATTATTATATTACTGTGATTTTGGTTCTTGTCTTTTATTATCAAAGAAGACCAATATAATATAGCATCATTAGGTTTGAGACAAATTACAATGTTTCAGACTATGACTGGTCAGACCAATACAGGCTTGGAAATCTCTAGCATAGATTGGGTACAAATAGTCCATGTTAACACCTGTTGTGGCTTCTCTAAATTTATAAATGTCACATTTCCTTTGAGCTGTTTCAATTCTACCTTCCTCATACATAGAGTACACCCCCACCCACTAATGACAGTACACCAAGCTGGTCAGTTTTGTGACAGTGTATCCCAAGCTGTACAATCAATTCTGAAGTTCTTCAGTGAGACCTTCAGGTTGTTTTGGTATTGCTTCTTCTGACCCCCTTGTGAGCACTTGTCCTATGTGAGTTCTCCATCAAATAACTTTTTTGACAAGCTTATGTCTGGCATTCTAACATGTCCAGTTCATCCATGTAGTAATGTTGTAATGCTAGGTAGTTTAGAAAGGGTCCCAGTATCTGGTATCTTCTTCTGTGTAATCCTCAGAATCTTCTAGGACAATTTAAATGGAAGTGATTCAGTTTCCTGACATGGCACTGGTAGTCTGTCCAGATTTCGCAGGCATATATCAATGAAGTCAGCACAACAGTTCTGTAGACCTTCAATTTCATGGTCAGTCTAATAGTTATTCTTTCTCATACTTTCTTTCAGAGCCTCGCAAATACTGAGCTAGCTCTGGCAGTGCATGTGTCAACATCATTGTCAATATTTACCTCATTAGGGGGCAGCTAGGTGGCGCAGTGTTTAAAGCACTGGCCCTGGAGTCAGGTGTACCTGGCTTCAAATCCGATCTCGGACACTTAATAATTACCTAGCTGTGTGGCCTTGGGCAAGCCACTTAACCTCATTTGTCTTGCAAAAACCTAAAAATAAATATTTACCTCATTGGAAAGGATGTCTACATTATTTCCTTATGTCTGTTTAGGACACCATCTATGATATAACATACCAGCTCTTTTTTATTCCTTTGTACAGTCTGCTGCCCCTTCCATCTCCACAATACTCAAAATTTCTCCTTTTGCTGTAATTAATTGTTCCACATATGAATGATGGATGGTGTGATGGTGGCTGATGGAGCACTTCTGTTTTCTTTTGTTAATTGTTAGACCAAAATTAGTACAAGTGTAATGTATTTTTTATTCTGGGTTCAGTCTTTGAATAAATATTTTATTTTAACGTGGTCTGAAGATCACCTACTTTTGGACAGCTCTGGCATAGGTGACATCTTTTGACTTGTGTAAAAATTGGATTTAAGTAAGACTGATTTCCATAAAGTTGTAGGCTTGCTTTCTCTTTCAGAGACCTTGAAGTCCTATGGAAAGAAAGAAATCAAGAGAACTGGGGATAGCTTGGTAAGCAGTGGATGATTGCATTATATACTCAGTAGCTGATCAAGTTGTAAGTGCACCACAAAGCGTGCCTCTACAATTATCATTACTTATTGGAACAAATTGTTGATCCTCCTATCCCACCAAGAAAATCTTTCTATGCTTAGGGTAGAAAGCCTTCTTCTCTCTCCTCACAAGTCACCATTGGATTTTAGGTCCCATATATTTTAGCATACATACCAAAATAGTTTACTGGATGTGACTAATGTACATGCTACATCTTCTTAAAGCCATAGATTATAATTGAATGGCAGTTGGATATGAAAGAAGGGAAGAAGTCCTAAAAAAAAAAGGGCTTGGCAGTCTGCACAACAGAGGTTCTAATCTTTCCTTAACACTGATATACCCAAAATTTTAATCTATGAAATAGCTTATAAAAGTATTTTAGTAGTACTACATTAATTTTGTCTATCTTGTTCTCCATCTAATTTCCTAAAGCAGGAGTTCCAATCATTTTCTTCTCTCATCAGACTTCCACAGTAGCCATTTTTTCCCCCTCAGTTAAGAGATATAACTTCATTTCAAGTTAAGAAAACTTAATCTATTTGCAGTGGGATTCTTTGAATTATATTTCAAATGCTCCATCATCATTATTTATTTTTACTTCTCTGATGAAGAGGTGACACATCTTGCATGTAACATTTTCTATCCCCCTCTGACAGATTGTCTTCTCCCTTTAATTTTCTGTTTCTCTGTGTACCGACTATATCTCTGTTGCATAAAATGCAAGTCAAATAAAAACAACAGCATTTTTTCAAATGTTTACTACAGGCCATAACTTTAAGTATGTATTTGTCACCCCTATCCTGAAAAAAAATCATTCATTTTAATATGAAATTTCTTATATTTTTTTACTCTCCATCTCCACACCCTTACAAAATCCTGGGGTGGGGGAAGGGAGCAATTTGTCTATTTTTGTTGACTTTACATTCTCTAATTTCATTTACTTTTCTGCCCCTCTTGAAATTTGATTTCAAATTTCATCAATCTATTGAAGAATTCTCTCCAAACTCAAAATTTTCTTAATTTTCAAAACCAATGGTCTTGGCCCAGCCATAATTCTACTTTCTCTAGTTGTTTTTTTCATATATATATATATATATATATATATATATATATATATATATATATATATATATATATTGCCACCCTGTCTTCCAAAATATATTCATCTTTCAGAATTTTTATCACAATAACCATTTTTCCTTCTCTTTCTAAATCCTTAGTCTTTTTATTCCCTATTCCTTTCACGCAATAATCATCCATTTCATAAGCTTTGGATATATGCCTAGGCTTTATCTTGAGATTTCTTCTCTTTTCTCTCTATGCTCTTTCTTGGTGATCTTACCTCACCTTTAAATTCAGTCATCAGCTCCATACACATGACTCACATATATGACATTCCTGAGATGTAGGTCTGTATTACAATTTCCTATTGAACATTTCCTACTGAATGTTCTTATTTAAGACTCAAAATGTTCAAAGCTGTATTCATTTATTTTTGCCTCCAAGCAGTATCTCTTCATTATTTCTTTATATCTATTTAGGAAACCCTCTATGATATAACATAGCACTGCATTTTGTATTCCTTTGCACAGGTTACCCCTCCTTTCAAGATTTTACACCCTCTTCACCACTGATACTTAGAATTCTTTGAATCCCTTCAAAGAATAATATTCTTTTTATTTTTCTAGGTCTGATTTCTTAAAGCCTCCAGAAATGTCCAGATGGGATATAATAGAGACAACATACTACTTATCTCCTCAGAATTCTAGGGACTGGGGAGAAGATTTGTGAAACTATTGCTTCTGATTACCCATCTAGCCTGTCCCCTCCAGTTTATTATCATTTAGTTTAATGGAATTAAGGAGGTTTTTAGAATACAATATTTATGAATATGTATACAACTATGTATGAAGATTTACATATTCTCTGGTCCCCACAGCTGAAGGTCAAGAGTCCCTAAATCCCTTAAATTTTTGTTTCCAAGAAACTTTTTTTTTAGGGATGGGGTATTGTTTTTCTCTTCCACTAGCTCAAACCACATGTAATTGTGTTCCTCCATTTTAGGAATTCAAGCAATCCAGTACCAATTAAGTCAGATCATAAAGGAATATTTACTTCCAAGGGATTATGAGAACAAATATACAATAATTTACTTCCAATACATCAGAGAAATAATTCCCTTGTGCCTCTGGGAGAGGAAGAAGAATTAAATTCACAGCTTAGCACTGTTTCAAAATAAATAACCCCACCAATTTCCAAGTCCAAAAATCCACTTGGATAGTTTCCTAGGATCCTGGATTTTCAGGGTTTCTCTGTTGGCTTGATTACAAAATCTACCCTGGAATGCTGAGACTTTGGAGCACAGAAATTATGACAACTCCATATGACCCAAGTTTATGACCTATGCGACTAGAAATTAAAAGGTCAAAACAAAATAAACAAAAGAGCAAGCCCAAAAAGATACTCCAAGAAGGTGAGATAGCTTTCAATTGAGACTTCAGGAATAATGTACTGGAAAATGTCAACATGATTGCAACTGTGACTCAGTGAAGTACATTTAAAGTGACAACTAATTTTGGGAGTACAACTAATGAAAGCAAGTTCTCAATCATAAAATAATCCAGCACAAAATATCTAGACGTGGTCAAGTCTCCTATATTACAAACCAAGTCCTTGGTATTCCCCATCCAGGTACCTTGATTTTAGGAAAATTGCAATGCTCCAAATTCAAATTACAAACTTAAGAATGATTGTTACAGAAAACAAAAATCTCCAATAAGGTTTACAAGATTGTATAACCTTTTATCCAAAACAACGTTTATATCCAAAAGAAATAGGTTTAAGGGGAAATACATGCAATATTCTTGAACAAATTCAATTTATCAGTATAATGGAACACAATGATGCTGTGAGAATAACAAAATATATTTTTTTAAAATCTTGTAAATGCTTATGATCAAAAAGTTGATGTGAGCATAAGCCAGAAAACACTTTATATGATAACCATAAAAGAGATGGTTTTGAAAAGTTTGAAGTGTTAAATGTAGTGAAAATATAAATGTTTCTAAAGTACTGATGCTGATCTCTTAAACCCACTTTCTAAAGGAAAAGTGATAGATTCAAGATATAAAATGACAATTGTTTGGGGGCAATGGGAGAGGGATTTTTTTCATTTAATTATGAATATTTTTACAAGTATTATTTCTCCTAATCTCTATTGACCTTGAAAATAAAATATTCACCAAATAAAGGGAAGGAAATATTAATGATCAGAAAAGTCTCAAATTACCTCTTGTCTCCTATCTTAGACAAGTTATTCAACCAAAGTAAAAATAACTTCTTATTGGTGTTATTTTCAAAGTTTCTAGACTTGAAATGGGATTGAATTAGATAATCACTAACATTCTATCATTCTATTTTGTTGTTGTTCTGTTTTAGTTTTCTTGCTTTATTCTCTGGTGGCTTTTCTATTTTCTTTTCCTTTGGTTAGTCAAAAAGGAATATTTCTCACAGAATTGTTCACCTAATAGGATACTTATCTGTGTGTTTACCATTGTACTTTCATAGCATGTCAGATGAAGGAAAGAGATGAGTAACCAGTCATTAAAAGTCATTATATGCCAGACTAGGGTGTCAATTTGGCCTGATCTTTATCTTGACACTGGACCTAGATGACTCTGGAAGAGAAAGTGAGACTTGATTTTAAGTAGCTCTATTTCTCTTAAATCTAATTCACTTGCAAATCTTGACATCTGGATGACTAGGCCATCTTCCAGAAAGGACAAACAACAACTATTTGCTAGACACTGTGCCAAACATTTCACAGATTTAGTTTTTAGCTGAAATTTTATTTTTTCAATTACATTCAAAGGTAGCTTTTCAACATTCATTCATTTGAAAATTTATGAGTTTCATATTTTTGTTCCACTGTTCCTCCATCCACTCCCTGCCCATGACAGAGAACAGTCTGATAAAATATTGTACATATACAATCATGTTTAACATATTTTCATATAGTCATATAATAAAAAATTAATTAAAACTAGGGGAAATGAAAGAAGAAAGTAAACATGTAAAAGAAATTTTGTTTTTCATAAAAGAAGTTTTAAAGAAGAAAGCAATATGTTTTGTTCTGCATTCAGACTACATTTCTTTTTCCCTCTGAAAGTGGATTGCTTTGTCCATAGCCAATTTCTCAGGGTTATCCTTGATCTCTGAGCTGCTGAGAGAAGATGCATACAAAAGTAGCCAATCATGCTGTTAACTAATACAATGTTCTCTATGTTCAACTAACTTCACTCAGCATTAGTTCATGCAAGTCTTTCCATGCGTCTCTAAAGTTTATCAAATCTTGATTTCTTAGAGAAATATAGTACTCCATAACATTTATATACCAAAACTTGTTCAGTTATTCCTCAAATGATGGACATCCTCTCAGAATTTTTCTTTATGACTATAAAGAGCTTTAATTTCTTCATCTGAAAACTACTTATATAATATCCTTTGAATGCTGGTCAATTGGGGAATGATTTCAATGAAGTTTTTATAAGAAAAACTACCTGTGAAAATTATCTCCCACCTTTCTTCTTTCCTTCTAATTTTGGCAGCATTGATTTTATTTATGTAAAAACTTTTAAATTTAATTTGGCTGCAATCATGAATTTTACAATTTATAATGTTCTCTATTTCTTGTTCAATCATAAATTTCTCCTCTCCCCAGTTGATTCTCCTGCATGACTCATTTATTTTCTTCATTTTTCTTCTTCCTCACTTCTTTGCTTTTTTAAATTTCTTTTTATTCCAAGAGGTTTTGAATTTGAAGTAATTTCATACTATCTTTGATGCTTCACATGAAGGCAATTTTTTGTTGCCTTTTTCTTCTGAGGTGAAATTTGTATTTTCTCTATTGGAATAATAGATCTGATTGTTTAGTACTACTTTTGTTTTTTTTGCTCATTTTGATAGTTGAACTTGGCTCCTGGAGTTCAGGGAGTATAGGTCCAAGCTTTTTGTGCTGGGATTGGGATTTGGTCCCTGACATAACTTAGAACCAAAGGTTTTGCTGATAACAGTGCAGACATCACCTATGCAGAAGTCTGATTCCTCCTTTATGACAAGACTTTTCCGATGCATAGTTAGCAATGGCCTAGTTAATTTTCTTTGAAATAGCATGTAGGTAGTGAATGCTTAATTTAGTGATGGAGTGAAGAAAAGAGTGGTAAAGGAGACTTAAAATTCAATTACAATAATTAACAAGGAGATTAATTTGTCCTGAAAGCATTTGAGTCTACTGAAAAACAGTTGTGTAGTGGGTATACTATACTTTTCTGCATTTTTTTGGAAAAGAGATGACTGTCTTTGCCACCTAGTATGATATTTCTCAAAATTACAAGTACCACAGTTATTGTGAACATACATGTATTTATATGTGTGCGCACACACACACAAACACACACACACATAAATATATATATATATATCACTGTGTGTATTGAATAATGGAAAATTTTCTATTTGCTGGAAGAAATATGTTGACTTTTTAAAAAATAGATCTTTATTTTCATTTATGCTTCATTGATGTCCCATGAAAAGCACTTTATTTTTAATTGATAGTCTAAGAGTCCTGCCTTTGTTACTAATAATATAAATGACTGACCCACAGACACATAGTCATTATGAGACATGAGATTTGAATCTAGCAGGTTTTTTTTTAGCTTTTTTTTTTTTGTAAGGCAAATGGGGTTAAGTGGCTAGCCCAAGGCCACACAGCTAGGCAATTATTATGTGTCTGAGGCCAGATTTGAACTCAGGTACTCCTGACTCCAGGGCCAGTGCTCTATCCACTGTACCACCTAGCCACACAAATCTAGCAATTCTTGATGTGCCTTTCTCATCTATGTCAGATTCCATGTCAGTTGGACTGACAATATTCTTTTTAAATAATTTTATTTTATTTTCCAACTATATTTTATCTTATTGTTGGCATTTAAATTTTTGATCACCAAATCATAACAATACAAAATTTCAGCTGAGGGGAAAAACAATATGTTCTTTAGAATTATAATTAAAAGACAATCATTCAAATCCCACCTTGAGGCTTCATAATCCTGGGATCATGAGCAAGTCATTTTTTACTCTGGATCTCAGAGAACTCACTAAAACTGAAAGTTATGGTTAGTTTGGAATTTGCACTTATGTAGGGAATCTCTACATACTCAAAGTCACATGTGATTAAGATTTGGTTTATATTTATAAAAAGAATTATGCAAAGAATTAGAATATCATATGATCATGGATTTACAGATGAAGGGTAATTTAGGTGTCACATGCCATTTTAAATTTCATTTTGATTCCGTTATAAAAATGTGGTATCTCAGATCAGGAGAATTTAGGTAACTTACCCAAGGTCACAGGCAGTAAATGGCAGAGTTGGGATTCAAACTAGTATTAGCAGATTCAATACTTGATGACTTTTTTATTGTACTCTATTAGTTAATAAGAATTTACCTTGGCTTCAGGAAAACATGCAATTCAGTCTACTGTCTTTTCTTGATTCTCCAATAAATTGTTTTTCTTGACATGACTTCCCCCAATAATCTTATAAATTCAATCACCATTTATTAAGTAGTTATTAAGTGCCAGGCACTATGTTAAGTACTAGAAATATAAAAAGAGACAAAAGACAGTTCCTGCCCTTAATAACTTTTCAATCTAATGTGGGAGACAATATGAAAATCTATACAAAGTTTCATTCAGGATAAATGACAAAATTAAAAGAGAGAAACAATAGAATTGAGAGAAGATGAAGATGCCTTCATCTAGAAAGTAAAATTTTTATTGATATTTAAAGGAAGACAAGGTGATCAGTAATCAAAATTGAAGTCATAAAACAATATAGACATGAGAGTCAAACAGAAAAAATACCTGTGGGGTGGCTAGGTGGTGCAGTGAATAGAGCACCGGCCCTGGAGCCAGGAGTACCTGAGTTCAAACCTGGCCTCAGATACTTAATAACTGCCTAGCTGTGTGGCCTTGGGCAAGTCATTTAACCCCATTGTCTTACAAAGAAAAAAACAGAAAAAATAAATACCTGCAGCTGAGAGACAGAGTATTTATTCGTGAGGTCTGCATCATTTTGCCATCTGGGAGTCAGTACATTTTATTTAGTAGAGAATCCATGATATGATTGGGTTTCCACTTAAAAAAGATCATTTTAATGACTGAGTGAAGGATAGATTAGAGTGGAGAAAGATTTAAAGCAGGCAGACAGACCAACATGCTATTACAATTATCAATCACTAGATGATACTAAAGTGGTGGCAGTGTCAAAGGAATGAAGGGATTATATTCAAGAATTGTTGAAAAGTTGAAGTCCACACACCTTTGCAACAGATTAGATGGGGGCCAGGGAATAAAAGATGCTGAGGAAGATAGGTTTCCTAGGTTTTGAGCCTGAACACTTTGAGGATATTGTTGCCATTTCTAGTAGCAAGGAAGATAGTAGAGTTTAATGGAAAAGGCAAATAACTTCAATTTTAAGATATATAATTTAAAATGTTTACTATCTATATACATTTCAAAAGGTCAGGAAAACATTTGGAAACATAAAACTTGAAGTTAGCATAGATTTTGAGACAATCAAGGTATTATAGAAATGATAATTAAATCCACAAAAACTAATGAGATGATTGAATGCAATAGGCTAGAGGGAGAAAAGAGGAAAGCCCAGGACAAAACCTTAAGGTACACCTAAAGTTAGAGGACACTCTCTGAAGAGGCAGAAAAGAAGACAGAGATAGTACAATCAAATAAGAAGGGGACAAAAACAAGAGAATGATGTCCTGAAAATCTAGAGGAAAAAAGAGTATCAGGAAGAAGAAAATGATCAATTATATCAAAGTTTAGAGAAAGATAAAAGAAAATAAGGATTTTAAAATGGACATTGATTTTGATAAGAAGGGATCATTGATGACATTTTTGACAGCAGTGTCAGGGGAATAATAAAGTCACATTATCAAGCATTAAGAAGAAAGTTGAAGGAAAGTGAAGGCACTGATTGTGCATGATCTAGTTAAAATTATTTATTAATTTATTTTATTCCCTATCCACATGAATAAATATTCAAGTTACAAAATGTCCCTACATCCTCCCTTCCCACCCACCCCTCCTCAGCAGGAAACTACCAGGTTTGCATTTTACATACATATTTTGTTAAACAGGTTTATAAATTAGTATTTTTCAGCATGAGGAATTAGGATTAAGGGAAAGAGATACATAAGAGATAATATTTATAAAGTTTTCATCAGATACAGCAGGGTTGTTTTTGTTTCTGTGTGTTTTGTTTTGTTTTGTTTTGTTTTTCTTCCTCTGGATGGAGATAACATTGTCCATAGCTACTCCATACAGTTGTCCTAGCTTTCTGGACTGCAGAGAGGAACTGCTTCCATCAAGGTTGTTCATCCCATAATGTTGCTGTTGTCGTGCACATTGATGTCCTGGTTTTACTCCCTTAGTTCAGCATCAGATTCTGTAAGTCATACCTGGCTTTTTGAGAATTTTATCTACAAAGGACAGAGAAGATATAAGCTGGATGATAATAGAAATGGAAGGGTGAAGTAATATATCATATTTTAGACTGAGAAGAACATAGTAGGAGAGTAGATTTGTAAGGAAGGAGTCAATATACAAACAGAGACTAAAAGCAAGTGAAAGAATGGGTCTGGCAGTGGGGGCAAGATTTTGGAGGAGATGAATGGAGATGTCATCATTTGAACTAAAAAAGGATCAACCTTGATAATGAGAAAACCAATTTTTCATGTGAGGCAAGTTTAAGGAGATGTAGTTTCAGAAAGCATTTTAGTGATAGAATATGAGAAAAAAGAGGAAATGAAGTAGTTCACAGTGAATGACTTCATTTTTTTTGTAAAATATGAGGAAAGATTCTCATCTGAGAAGGGGGGAAAGAGAACATCATGGGAGGTTTGAGGATTGAAGAGTAGGACTAAATGAACAGATCACTGAAATTGACTGATTGGCTAAATTGTCATTTTGCCAAGTAATGCAAGGAAAACCGAGATGACTTAGGAAAAAAACCTCTGCATGATGTGTATTTCACAACCCTTCAATTTGCCCACCAATGTCTGAGATTAGATTGTATAATTTGCATCTCTGAAAGGATTTTTATGGCAAGAAATCCTTAAACAGATCAAACCTCATATCTTCTCCTTGCTCACCCCCCAAAAGTTAAATATTAAGTGACATAATAATTTCTATTTAACAGTGTTCCTAGTAATTTGGTTAAAATTTTATTCCAATTTGGAAAATAATATCAACATTCTGTCAATCTACAAGTTCCAGGTAAAGGATGGAAATTTGTATTGTGGATGAGAACAAATGATTATCAAAAGCAATATTGTAATATTTCACACAAAATTCTAAGGTTATAAACAATCATTTAAAATTCAGATTATAATTGAACAATGGCTATATTTATACATCAGAAGAGAGATTCCTTGGTTATAATTTTCTGGGCCATATACTTCAACTTTATTTCCCATATTTAGCTTAAACCTGTCTAAGCTCAGTCAGCAATTTTTATTATTATTTAGTTTATGGATTTTTCAGATCTTTTGTTTCTAATATTAAACAATAAAAATCAGACCTTGAAGAAACTCTCAGCAGCATCTAGTCCAATTAATACTTTTTACATATAAAGATACAGGGCCAGAGAAGCTAAAGCTATTTGTTCAGTCACAACTTAAGAAGCCACAGAGACAGTATCATAAATCAAATTCTCTGACTCCACAGTCAATACACTTTTCAATCCAAAATGCTGCTCTAAAATAGCTAATATATTTTCTTCTCACATTTATAATTTCACGTGAGCATTTCTGGCTATTTTTAAGTATATATTGGGGACTGCCAGGGCAGAGTCAAATAATGGTGTAAAGCACTCTGGGAGCTTTTCTCAAAACGACTTTAAATGAAGTCTGTAAACAGATCCTAAAGCAACAGAACCCACCAGAAATACAATGAACTGACTTTTTCAGTGAGATATCTTGGAGGAACTTCAGAAAGAGATCTATCTTGTATGTAAAAGAGTAATATATATCTAGTATATGTGGGAGAGCTGAAAAGCCAGTGAGAGGCTTTAGCCACCCACAGCTAAGTTAAAGGGCAGTGAGGGACCCAAGTCCAGGTTGGAAAGCAAGGTTTCAAGCTTTTGGAAATTAGTAGGCCATTAGGTTACCATAGCACAGGAAGAAAACTAGGAAGACAGGAAAAGTCAGAGCAGAAAGTCAGGGACTAAAACTCCAGCTCCCAGGGAAAAAAAGAAAAAAAATGGGGAATATTATACCCTATACCTCAGGACAGAACTCAACTGACAAAATGACCGAAAACCAAAAACACAATAAAGTACTGATTATTGGCAGCTACAATTCTGTTCTGAGAAGAGTGATGAAAATATTTCAGAAGAAGAATGCAGTGACAAAATGTGATTTCTCTAAGGGGTTGATGAATTAGTCTCAATTAAATAAAATAATTGAGAGACATGCAGTAGGGAATTATGAAAAATCAGCTGAGGAAAACAATAATTTTTAAAGTAAAATTGACCAGCTGGAAAATAAGATTAACTAAATGGAAAAGGAAATAAAAAAGCTAACTGAAGATAATAAAACTTAAAACCTACAATTCAACAAATGGAATGAAAGATTCTATGAAAAACCAAGATTCCATCAAATAAAAGCAATTGCCTGAAAAAAATAGAAGCACCTCTTAGGAGAAACAATTACCTGGAAAACAGATCCAGGAGAAATAATTTACAGAATATTATCTGAAAACCACAATCAGAAAATGAGCCTGGATTATATCACGCAGGAAATTATTGTGGAATATCTTAGATAAAAAAGAAAATATACAACTTAAAATAATCCATTGATCACTACAGAAAAGAGATTTAGTTAAAATTATATTCCAGTTTGGAAAATAATATCAACATTCTGTCAATCTACAAGTTCCAGGTAAAGGATGGAAATTTGGATTGTGGATGACAACAAATGATTATCAAGAGCAATATTGTAATATTTCACACAAAATTCTAAGGTTATAGACAATCATTTAAAATTCAGATTATAATTGAACAATGGCTATATTTATATATCAGAAGAGATTTATACATCAGAAAAATTCCAAGGAATATTAGAGCCAAATTTCAGAATTCTCAGCTAAAGGATAAAATTTAATCAAAAAAGAGGTAGTTTAAATAACTTGGAGTCACAGGCAGAATTATGTAATCCTGGACTTATCAACAAAATAAAAAGATAAAAGGACCTGGACTATGATATTCTAGAGTGCAAAGGATCTTAAATTACAACCAAAAATTAACTACACTGAAATATTCAGCATATTCTTTTAGGGGAAAAGATGGATTTTCAATGAAATAGAGGCCTTTCAAACTTTCATGATTAAAAAGACCAGAACTGAACAGAAATTTTTATCTTCAAATACAAGATTCAAGGGATTAATAAAGAGTAAATGGGGAAATGTAAGTTAACTGGAGAACTGTATTCTCTTGAAAGGAATGAATTTATACAGATGATATGGATATAAATTGAGTGTTATGTGATCAAACTTTTAATTCTTGAGGAGTATTTACCTATTGGGTTAGTGACAAAGAGCCTACTTGAAAATGCTGTGTGTGTGTGTGTGTGTGTGTGTGTGTGTGTGTGTATAATTTCACTCTGATTTGAACAAATTCTTAGTTCTTTAGGTTTATATTTATAATGGGACAACTAGAGGGAAAGAAGACGTGAGTTCAATTAATTACATTGTAAGGAGGTTTTTGGAACTTGAGAACTGTATTTCCATCAGGACAATTGAAAGAAATATAAACTTTGATGGAGGGAGTACAAGACATCTATGAAACAATTAGGACATGAGAAAAGAATAAAAAAAGGATTATACCGAGAAAAGAAGGTGGGAGGCATATTGTATATCTAATAGGATACTTGAGGGCATAGTACTTAGACAGAGGGTTTGGGTATGAAATGATAATGAATTAATGAAACATAAATCAATTAATCAATAAACCCTTAAGAATGATACTTCTATTAGGACACATAAAAGGAATATACTTTGACAGAGAGTGTTGATATAAGACGGCCATAAAACAATTAAGACATAAAATAAGATTATTTCACTGAGAAGTAAGCATCAAAGGATAAATATTACATTTGATGAGATATAAAGGGCCTACTATAGTAAAGGGAAAGAAGGAAGGGTATGAGAACTGAATCAATCTTGTTCTCAACAGATTTGACTCAAAGACTGAATGAGAAACATTCCCAAATGGGTTTAGAAATTTTTTCTTACCCTACAAGGAAATAGGGAGAAGTAGAAAAAAAGAAAAATATGAAGCTGAAAAAAAGGGAAGTGTAAAGTAAAAGTAAAGACCAAAAGTAAGAAGCATAAGTAAAAAAGAAAAAGAAAAAGGGGAAAAAGAAAAGGGGAAAAGAAAAGGGAAGAGGGCTGGTAGAAGGGTGGTATACTGAGGTATGCAACAGTTGGAAGCAAAATGTATGAAAGGTAGGATCAAAGGAAAGGAAAGAGAGAAAAGTCAAAAGGGGGAAACAAATTAAGTTATCTTAGCTATTAATGTGAATGTAATGAAGTCTACCAAAAAACAGAAGTGGATCAAAGAGTGAAATGACAGAATACTAAAATATGTTGTTTAGAAGAAACACATTTGAGGCATATATATACATACATATATATATATATATATATATATATATATATATATATATATATATATATATATATATATATATATACATATATTATATATATATATATATATATATATATATATATATATATATATATATATATATATATATGTACTGGGTAAAGGTAAAGGCCACAGCAGAATGTATTAAACTTCAGCTGAATTTAAAAAAAAAGGCAAGGATAATAATCCTTATCTCAGACAAAGCAACAGCACAAATCAAATTAAAAGTGAAAAAGGAGAAAAGACATTTTAAAGCTAAGAAATTTTAAAACTAAGAATAACTAATAGATGTATGTGTGTTTTTTTGTGTGTGAAATACTCCTTATAATGTACATCAAATGGGAAATGCCTGGACAAACTATGGTATATGAATGTAATGGAGTACTATTGTTATGTATGAAATCATGAGCAGCCCAATTTTAGAAAAACCTGGAAATACTTGCATGAAATGATGTTGGATAAAGTGATCAGAATTGGAACAACATTGTATGCATGTTGCTGATGACCAACTGTGATGGAACAGACTTCTCTCGGGAATCAAGGCCAAGTTTGAGAGACCTGTTAAGGAAAATGCCATCCACTTCCAGAGAAGTATGAATTTTGAATGCAGATTAAAGCATTCTGTCCACTTTTTAAAACTTCTTTAATGTTTTTTCTACCCTTTTCATGATTTTTTCTCCATAGTTCTAATTCTTCTTTCACAATATGACTAACATGAAACTGTATTAAAAGGAATTTCACATGCAAAACCTGTATTAAATTGTTAGTTGCCATGAGAAAGAGGGAGAGAAGGGGTGGTGGTAAAAAAATGTGGGACTCAAAAGCTTAGAAAAGGATGAATGTTGAAAGTTATCTTTTCATGTAAATGGAAAATGATATATTATGTATAGATATATATGAATATATATCCATATTATATTGTATATATAATATGATTATATATTTATATAAACACAAAGCCATGCAATTTTCCATGGGCACTTTGTGAAAAACCAAATAATCAATACTGAAGAAAGAAAGAGAGAGAGTGTAATAAAGAAAGAATGAATGAATGAAACAATGAGAGAGAGAGAGAGAGAGAGAGAGAGAGAGAGAGAGGAGAGAGAGAGAGAAAGGAAGGGAGGAAGCTATGTCTATATCTACATATATCTATATCTACATCTATATCTAGATATATATCTTAATGACAATTATCTTTTTCTTCTATGACTATTTTCAATTAAGATTGATTCAGCAATATAAACTTCCCCATCAACAATGTTTTAACATCATGTGAATGATGATGATTGTAATGAAAAACTGAGAACCCATGACTGCATTGTTACTCTTTTTCAATGTCAACTAAGTTATAAAAAACAATAATAGTTTCTGTGCTATGTGTGCACATTTTTATGTTCATTAATTCTAACAAAAGAAAATAAAGAACAGTTTATGGTTCATTGTGCTTGTTTGTTATTATGAATCAATGTTCATGTTGAACATTTAAAATTGATGCATTCTTGTGAAAAAAAATGATGAAATTTTTGACCATCAGGTATCTGCCATTTTTTTTTTCTCTATTTAGGCTAAATTTGAATTTGAAGTAAATAGAAATGCATGACTCAGTGAGTTCCAATTTATAATGTCCTTCCTTGATCTTTATATAAAATTTTGCTCTTGTCAATGATTCACTTAAAACTTTCCTTAAACAGTGTGTAGGAAAAAAAGGACTAAACCAGTCCATTTCAATAAATGGGTGATTCATGATACACTGTCATTTTTTTACATTAATGCATTACCATTGAAATTCATTAAATACTCCCCTCCCATCCTTATCATTAATTAGTTCAGTAGAATTTAGTACTATAGAATTCTTTCAAATAATTGAGTTTTAAAAAACTTTTTTCGTTTTGATAATTTGAAATTTGTGTGTATGTGTGTGTGTGTGTGCGTGTGTGTGTGTATGTATGTGTGTTATGTGTCAGGGGAAGTAATATATAATGGATGAGTGCTTACCTTTGGATCTTTTTTGATTACCATGGATAGTTAAGAAATAATGATGGAATTAAAAATTGCTAAATCAAGAGATAAGTAAAAAAATTAAGATTATTCTTAAGTAGAATTAAATTAGAATGTCCTTAAAAATTTTCTCCAGTCATAATGCACACACAGACATACATGCATATATATTTATATATATGCATAATTTTAAGACTTTATATATTAATATTCATATGCATGCTATATGTATGTTCATAAGTGATATTTATGTATGCATATATTAATATCTATGCATCTACACAAATATATATAAAATGTGACTGCATGTATACATGGTACATATGCATATATGCATGAACATATAAATATGTGTGTATTACATATATACCTTTCCCTTTATATCTCTGGAGAGTATGGATTTGTACTGAGATTCAATACATATACATATATTTGTATAGGTTGCATCTCTCTACTATTATCTATTCAACTATATCTTTAGTGATTCAAAGGGAATGATAAGAAACTAATTTAATAATTGAAATTATTAGGGAAAGGGAACTCCTAGTTGTAAGATCATGCTTTTGGGTTTCTTTTCTGAAGCAGGAGAATATTGAATATGTTGCTGGGAGCTTTCTGATTGTTGTCAGGTTTTTCGTAAAATTTCTTGCTTATTTATTAAGTAGAAAAGTATTTATCATATTTTATTATATCATCTTGTGTACAATAGAAACAAAGGGAAGAAAATGAGTAGGACAGATTCTGAAACTAAGTATTAGTTTATGGATTTCAAGATCATGAAGAAAAAAGCAAGGAATCTGAATTATAATTGATAGCAGAATGGAGAACTAGGTGGCACAGTGGATAGAGTACTGGTCTGGATATCAGGACAGAATTCAAATCCAACTTCAATCTAGCTGTGTGACTGTCTTGAATCCATGGGCATCTCCATTCATCCTTACTTGTTTCTGGCCACCTGACCCATTTGCCTCTGGAGGAGAAAGAGTAACTGCGGACTTAGCACAGCCCCTTCTCACTAAAATTCAATTCACATGTTTATCTTGGCATTTCCTTCTTGATATCATGGTCTTCAAGAATTAATGATAAATATCAACAAAATAGAGTTAAGAGAAAAAGCCTAGATGGAATTTTCAAATACTTAGTAGGTAGACTTTCACTTAAATTCAGGCCAAAGCATTCTAATTTTAAAGATGAGTAAGGTAAGAAGGTTTAAAGAAAAATTCATAGAACTAACAGAAATGTTAGAAAGCGTGAAAATCTTGTGAATACTATAATTGATATCTTCTGTACAAACACATTAACTTAGAATTATTAAACTGGCTAACTTGTTCCCAGCACATAACACTCAGTGTCTGGGGAATTATGAAAACCATTTAAAAAGTTAAAGTCTTGAGAATTACCATTTTGTTTTATTTTTTTTAAGAAGAGAAGCAATAGGGGTGGCTAGGTGGTGCAGTGGATAGAGCACAGGCCCTGGAGTCAGGAGTACCTGAGTTCAAATCCGACCTCAGATACTTAATAATTACCTAATTGTGTGGCCTTAACCCCATTGCCTTGCAAAAATCTAAAAAAGAAAGCAATAGAAGTAATATAGACACTAAGGATTTTAATCAAAGACATCTCTCATTGAATGTTAGTTTATTTTATCAATTTCTAAGATATACCTTTTTTGATAGGCTCTGCCTGGATTGACTGTTTATCTTCTGCTAATTCTACATATTTGGCCTAAGTTGTTTATCGTAATGTGATAAGTTAATACTAAAAGTTCAGTATTGGTTATTAAGAACCCCTCTCTCACCTCCCAGGAACTCTATACAGAAGCTCTCTTTGTTTCAGTTCTGGAAAGATGGATGGTGAGGTGTCATTTCCATTACATTTAGAAGAAAGTTCTGTTGTTCTAACATCCTGCCAAAAAAGTGAAGTTATGTGGAATGCACATAAATGATTTTTTTTCCAGGCAATGGAAATAAATTTCTCAAGTCAGACTGAATTCATAATAAGCTGGACTTTTCAGATAAAGAACACATAATGATTTCTCCAACTATTTATAAAACGTGTTTCAGGAAAAATAGACCTGACTCTCCATTAGAGACACTGACCCCCCATTAATGGAACCATTATAAAAGATGTATATATTAACACCTAGTAAGAAGGAAGTGCCTGGTATGCTACATTCAAAAGTAATTTCCCCATCTGTTAGCTCTTGGACTTCACTAGTAGATTTGATACCCAAGCCAGATGGAACAATGAAGTTTTGTGTTGATTAAAGAGAAATTAATTCTGTGCCTAAAACAGATGCTGAGAGGCTCATGCTGAGATCTGATTATCTAGAAGAATCATTGGGCTCTGCTAAGGTGCTCTCGAAAATACACTATTGAAAATAAATTTAATAGTAGAAGTAGACTCAGAGAAGAGGAGAACTACAGTTGTTATCAGTAAAAAGGGGAATATTGACATTTAATGAACTTACTGGGTCATGGTACCTTGTTGACAAGTTGATAGTTTCCAGTGCTATTACATTAGAGTTTACTTGGTTTTTTATTTTCCATTACATTAGAATTTGCTATTGTTTTAATTCCAGTTTAACACCCATATTGGTCATTTGCATGTTGTTCTTTGATCAAATCAGGAAGTTTATTTGAAAGTGAAATATACTGGATGTCAGTTTCCTTATGTCATGAGAAAAGTATTGTGTAAATTTTGAACCAGTAAATACAAATGAGTTGTTAATTATTTAATAAATAACTATTATTAATGAGGGATACTATAAATGATATACTCTCTAAGGATCCTCACAAAGACAAAATAAAGATTAATGAAGAAGCATCCAATAATAAAATGTTCTCTATGTGAGAAAGTGGGGAGGCAGTTACATCCTGACCCTCTTCCAAGTCTGTTAGTCTAATTTTTATATAAAAGTTAGTAACACTTTTTTCAAGACAAGATTTTCCAAGGAGACTTAATGTTCATGCTATTCACTGCACTTGAATACAATAAAATGACACAGAATTCCAGATGATCCCTGATACTTGACTATCAATATATTATAGAAAACTGAGAGGCATAGAGCCTAATATAGCTGAATCAACTTGATCTATTTTTATTTATTCAAATTCTGACACTACTAATAATAAATCTTTTTGTGTTAATTGTTGAATGTCTATGCATGTTGCAATTTATTACAACATAAATTTTTACAATTAATAATATAAATTCTTATATCTAATAAGTTTATCTGTTTATATATTGACCTATTATAAAACTAAATGAAATGACAAATGTTTTCTCTGTCTATACACACATACATACACATATATATATATGTGTATATATATATATATATACAAATGCATAAATGTAGATCTTCATGTCTGTTTACTATATATGTATATATACATATATATATATATATATATATATATATATGTATATATGCAGACAAACAGACAGACAGGGAGAGAGAGAGAGACAGAGAGACAGAGAGAAACCTGAAGAGAAAGATCTTTAGAGAACATCTCATTCTATATTGTCATTGTCATATGCCCATGGAAAAAGCAAAATAAATCTCAGGTTCTAAAACAACCCTGTGAAATAAGTACAATACTCATCTCCATTTTACAAATAAGTAAAGGGTAATAAACAGATAAGTGATTCACCCTAAATCACACAACTAAAATAGTTTGGGGAAGAATTTGAATTCAAATATTCCTGATTCCAAATCCTGTACTTTACCACTATGCCATCTCACTTGCTATATAGAATGTAAACTGCAGTGCTACTGGCTGAAATCAGGATCATCAAAGAAGTAAAAGGAAATTCATCAACTCTTTCAAAAGTTATTTTTAAATCAAAAGATGAGGTCATCTAAGAGTAAAAAGGAAAAAATGTATCAATAATTTATTCTAATAAAAATTTTGCTTACCAAGTTTCCAATTTCTATTTTATTTTCATGGGAACTTTGGAATTAGAAGCAAATTAATTAATTGTAATATATCATTAATATATAGAAATTATACTTATAGAATTATTAAAATATATATTGATTCGTGGTTACATATTGCCAGGAAAAATAAAGTATTAATAGTGAAAAGATCAATTTTTGAAGCCAGATGATATCATTTCAAATTCTAATTTTTCCATGGGCATATGAGAATGATATGCTCTCTAAAGATCTTTCCTTTCAAAGTTCTCTCTCTCTCTCTGTCTCTCTATCTATCTCTCTATATATCTATCTGTCTATATATACAGTATACAGACATGAAGATATACATATATGCATATGCATACATATATATAGTATATACACATGATATATGTATGTATAGACAGAGAAAGAGAAAGCACATTTTATTTCATTTAGTTTTTATTAGGTCAATATATAGACTTAGAAAATAGAAACACAGATACATAGGTAGATAGATAAAAAGATAGATCATAGCTAGCTAGCTAGTTAGCACAGATACATACATACATACATACATACATGATATAGGTCTATATAAAATACTAAAGTTGCTTTTTGGTTTTCTGATGACTAAATGATCCTAAAACATAAAAATAATTTTAGGATTACACTAGTCTTATCCTTGATTCAATGCATTCCATGAAGGACTCTTCTCTTCAAAATAACCCCTAATAGCTGAATTTGTTTTATCTTTAATGGAAATTTTTATTAAAAAAAAACAAAACTATAGCCATGAAAATTTTTATTCTGCAATTGCAATGTATCTAGAGAAAAAATTAGATCAGTTGGTCTCAGAACTACAAAAAAGTATATCATCCTTTTTATAACAATCTTTAAATATTTGTTTGTTTGTTTTAGTTTTTGCAAGGCAATGGGGTTAAGTGGCTTGCTGAAGGCCACACAGCTAGGTAATTATTAAGTGTCTGAGACCGGATTTGAACCCAGGTACTCCTGACTCCAGGGCCAGTGCTTTATCCACTGCGCCACCTAGTCACCCCTGCATTATGGCTTTTTGATCTCAAAATATGGATAGAGATAATAATAAAAATCTGTTTACTAGAATATTGGTAAGCATTTGAAATGAAAGGTCAAAAGTAGGGAAGAAATTGAAATACTATACAGCTTATTTTCCTTTCCCTTGCATGATATTGATTGGAACTCAAAGTACTGCTACTCTAGAAGTTGACCTGTTTTCAGGTAAATCTGTTGTTGAGAATCATAGAAGTATGACCTTAGGAAAATCCCTAAAATGCCTACATGTTAGAAGCTTCTGGTCCACATCTTTTTCACATAAGAAACAGATATATTTTGTTGAATGATAGAGGGAAATGCCCTCAAGTATTGTCTTGACATTTAAAAAGGCCCAGTATTCTGCAGAGTCGGACAATAAATTTCAGTCATTCCATTTATGTAAACTGTTTTACTTTGGTTCCCCAAAATAGTCTTTAACACACCAGAGAACTTAAATGATAGTCTTGGTGGTTACTTAGGCAAGGACTCCATCTGCTACACACTTTGAATTCATTTCTAAATGAATGCATTGTATCATTCCAATAAGATGCAAACTTCTTGAAGAAGTCTATTATTCTTAGCTTTGAATCTGTGTGTTTATGACTTGAATGTTTTCAACAAGGAAGTATTGCATAGTGTCTGATGTGAATTGAATCAAATTGAATTTACTTAGAAATAGTGGGATAGAGTAAAAGAGAACAGTTTGTATAATGAGAGAGATTGGTTTTAAATCCCACATCTGAAATTTATTTATATGAATATAGGCAAATCATTTGGCCACTGTAGGTCTCTGCTTTTTTATATATAAATGGAGACTGGATTTTGTGATCTCCGAAATGCTTTTCAGCTCTCTATCTCTCTTTCTCTCTGTCTGTCTTTCTGTCTGTCTGTCTGTCTGTCTGTCTGTCTGTCTGTCTGTCTCTCTCTCTCTCTCTCTCTCTCTCTCTCTCTCTCTCTCTCTCTCTATATATATATATATATATATATATATATATATAATTCTATGTACTGCAGCTACACTTCATTAATAGAAATATTTCTGTTAATGATGTAAGAATTTAAATTTTGACTCCATGCAATATTTCTTATATCAATTTTAAGAAATAATTTTAAATCCTAGAATTCTAACCTTCATTTCCTTATGCCTTTATCAAACACATATATGAATGATGAGTAACAAACCAACTGAATGATAGATTCTAGAATGACCCATATCTGTTTGTAGTAAAAATTTTCTTATTTTTCACTACTCATGTATTATAACCCTTCATTTATTATATAATATCATTTTGACATACATTTAGTTTTTAAAACTATTTTGAGATAAAATACATTTTGGTTTGCACTCATTTAAAAAAATCTAGGAGGGTAGAGAGGAGCCAAGATGATTTTGAGAAGTCCAGAAGTTGTCTGAGCTCTTTCTACTTTCCCCTCAGAAACAATGTTAAATCAAGCCTGTAAATATACTGGAAGGACAGCAGACAGTCAAAGACAGAGTGAAGCTATTTGCCAGCTTAAGATATATTAGAAGAACTTCAGGAAAGGTCTGTCTCATTTTGGAAAAGGGGAGCACAGCCCAGCAAAACAACAAGAGACTCAGACACAGCACAGATCAACATCAGAGGTCCCTAGGTCCTACCTCAGCAGATCAGTGGTACAACAGTACAGTGGTGTGGCATCCAGTCCCAGGGCAGAAAGCAAATTGTGAACCCTAGAACCCCAGAACAAAAGGCAAAATTAAGCCAGGCTACCCCAGGAAGGCAAAGGAGTTTGGTTTGTTCTTTGTCTATACTTTTAACTTTTTTCATAATTCATAATTCACTTATTTAACTTTTGTTTATTTTCCATATTTTCTACCAATCTTTCTCGATTTCTTATAAAAATGAATGTTAAAAATTTCATGGTATGTAATCGGGAAAAATTAAAAATCTATGATCTTTTTAAATATGACTTTTCTCTTCATCAAGTTTGATCTATGATTTCTAATTCAAATTTTCACTCAATGAAAAATAATGAATCAATTAATATAAAATATCTCAAATTTCTATCATCTGTTAATAAGATATCATATGGCTCAGGTGGTGAGCCTAGCCTCTCAAAATTTTGCTTTAAACATAGCTTTTGAAAACTATTTTTAAAGGAACTCTTGATTTTGTTTTTATTATTCTTCCATCATCAGGTCATTACTGTAAATATTTTATATACATCTCTGTTATTTTTTTAAAGAAAGACTGGCTGCCTCCTGCCTTAATATTCTTTCTTATCATAATGACTATTTTCTATAATTTCAATTTCTATGACCTCTTTGAATTTTACTCTATTTTCCTACCCTCTAAAGTTATATAAAGGATCAGATCAATGGCTGTCTGACAAATACATTCTTCTTTACTCCTTGAGAGATACAGTCTATCCTTTGCCAGGAACCCAAAAATCTAGTTTCTCAAAGTATAGTACAGAAACACAAACCTGGCTCTCTAAAACTATATATTTAGCTGTTCATTTCCTATGTTCTCCTTTTTCCTTCAAAACCATGACCTTCAATTGGAAAAAGAGAGAAAAATGCCACCTGTGCTTCCGTGTGATCTAGTTAAGATTTTGAACTCAATAAAAATATAATCCAGAATTATTCCCCTGCCAAAAAAATACTGCATACATTTGTAAAAAATGTCTCTATTGGAAAAGTCTTAATGGATACTGAACCCCAACTGAGATATTTCCGGATCTGGGAAGGGTAAAATAATTCAAATAACTGTATCAGGTTTATATTTGTATTACCTTCAAACTCTTCATCAGTTATCACTGACCACTTTTTCTTCCTCTACATATCAAAAAATGAGAAAAGTTTTGTAGTCCGTATTTTTTTATATTTACCAAGTGTATTCTTAGCTTCACTCAGCAAAATATACTCAAGTAACCCCTGATTACACTCATAAAATTTCAACATATTATTTTCTGTGATTTTGAAGTCACTTGTTCTCTATTTTATTGTGAGACATAGATGAAATACCTAAAATTTATTAGTAAAGTTTGCAATCAGAGAAATGATGATGTACAAATTGTTTTCTTTTTTGTATTGCGGAAAGCATAATGTAATATGTGTCAGGAGACAAACTGGGTCAGGATTTTTTTCATTGACTATTGAAATCCATGACCAAGTAGGTCAATTCATGCTTCTGGATGTCAGATCTGTCATTCGTAAAATAAAGGATTTGGACAAAATGATCTTATTCTTAAGTATTTTTTATGAGCAGTCTTCTTGACATTGTTTTTATGTTCCAACTAGTTTATTAGTTGAAATTTCAGACTACAGTGTAACATATTCATTTATATTTTCCTAAAGTGCAAATTATTTCATTTTACTGTTATAATGAATACGATTAATTATAAATTTCTTCCCACCTTAACTTGTTAATTCTGCAAGAATTAAAAGATATTTTGACATAATCATATTTATATAGTCTTCTCTTTTACTCACACAATAATGCATATAAGACTAATATCTTAATATGATTATAATTCAATGAGTTTATTTTTCAATGTTTTAAATTCTATTTTAAAATTTTTTAATGGAAATTTAAATAATTTAACTTTCAATATTTTATTCCCCCCTTATGTTCCTTGATCTGCTCATTGAAATGAATATTTCTCACTAAATAATAATTCATTTTGCTTCCTGACTTTAATCATTAGCAAAAATATGTAATTAAAATATTATTTTTGATAAACACATGTGATCATATTAGAACAAGGAAAAAAAAGACATTGATTTAGATCTATTTTTACCATTTAAAAAGAGTTCAAAATTTTCTATCCCTCATGCCCCTTCCACTATTTAAAAATGCAAAGTATGATATCAATTAAATGTGTGATATTATAAAAAGCATATTTCCATAGTATACATTTTGGGGGAAATTGCAAAAGAAGAAAGAAAAAAAAGTTAAAAAGAGTGATTCAATCTATACTCCAAGATCCTCAATCCTGTCTCTGAAGATGAATAGCATGCATCCTTTGTAATTACAGCAAATTTTTGTTTTGTCTTGCCTAATCAATCATTAGAGTATTGCTGTAATTTTATAAAACATTAATTTTGATTTCCTCATTTCACTGTGCCTCAGTTCATGTCTTTCTATGTTTTCCCCCTCAAAGAATCCTGTACAAAACTTTTTTATAGCATAATAATATTCCATCACAATATTCAGGCATTCTTCATTTGATGTACATCTCTTCAAAATCTGATTCTCTGTCTCTACTTAAAAGAGTTATATAAAATTTTTTGTCCAAATAGATCTTTATTTCCACTTTCTTTGACCTATTTTTGATTTAGACCTAGTAATAGTATTGATGAATCAAATGGGCAGAATAATCCTTTGGACAAATTTCCCAATTAGTCTTGAGAATGATGGAGTCAGTACACAACTCCACCAATACATCAGTAAAATTATTTTCCAACATATCCTGGAGTTTTTATCATTTTTTGAATTTTCTGTCAAATGAGCCAATTTAAGAAGAAAAGATGATATCTCAGAGATATTTATTTTGTATTTTTCTGTGGAACATGTTTAATGTGATTATTGTGTACTTTTAATACTTCTCCAAATTGCATTATTATAGTTTTTAATCCATAATTAATTGAATTAAAGGTCAGTAAGTTCTATATAACAAAAATGAGGCCTTTCTCAGAGTAATTTACTATGAAATTTTTCTTCCCAATTTTCTGTTTTCTTTCTAAGTTTGTTATAAATCTTTTATTTTTGCTATAACTATTATTAATTTTTATATAATCAAATCATCCACTTTACTTATTGTGATTATTTCACTTTTCTATTTCATAAATTCTTCCCAAAGATCTTACGTATGTATTCCACAATTCCATAATTTATTACAGATTTCATCTTTATGTCTATTTGTAAATCACTTATTTCTTCAGAATGTATTTTTTGTAAGTTGTGCGATGTTTAACTATTCGAATTTTCTTCAAAATTCTTTTTCAGTTTTCCCAAATTTACATTGTCAAATGGTTAGCACTTGTCCAAAGAATTTGGTTTCTTCATTTTATTGACATTTTTTCCATGTACATATTATGAAAGTTTTCAACGTTCATCCATATTCCTATGCATATATTTAAGGTGCAAAATTTCCTTCCATTCTGCCTTCCCACTCCCTTCCCACAGCGGTAAGCAGTCAAGTTAATATTGAACATTCATATTTGTGTTGAATATGTTTACAGATTAGTCATTATTGATATGAGAAATTAGGATTAAAGGAAAGAAATGCATAAAGATACTATTTTAAAAAGGAAATGCAATGCTCATCAGATTCTTTTTTTTGTTTGTTTTTTTTTTTTTAGGGTTTTTTGCAAGGCAAATGGAGTTAAGTGGTTTGCCCAAGGCCACACAGCCAGGTAATTATTAAGTTTCTGAGACCGGATTTGAACCCAGGTACTCCTGACTCCAGGCCTGGTGCTTTATCCACTACAACACTTAGCCACCCCTATTCATCAGATTCTGAAGGATTTTTGGTTGTTTTATTTTGTTTTGCTTTTCTTCCTCTGGATGGAGGAAACCATTGTCCAGAATTAGTCTTATAAGGTTGTCCTGGATCTCTAAACTACTTAGAGCATCTGCATCCCTTGTGGTTGATCATCTCACAGTGTTGTAGGTAATGTGTACATTGTTCTTTTGGTTCTTTTCCTTTCCCTCAGCATCAGATCCTGTGTCATACTTGTCTAGAGTTCAAGCATTTATGGTTTCTTACAGAATAATAGTTTTCCATAATATATATGTACCATAACTTCTTTAAGCATTCCCCAATTGAGGCATCCCCTCAGTTTTCTTTTTTGTTAATTTTAGAAAGGTTTTATTTATTTTGAATTTTACAATTTTCCCCTAATCTTGCTTCCCTCCCAACACTCCCCACAGAAGGCAGTTTGTTAGTCTTTACATTGTTCCCATAGTATGCACTGATATAAATTGAATGTGATGAGAGAGAAATCATATCCTTAAGGAATAAACATAGAGTATGAGATATAGCAGAATTACATAATAAAATAACTTTTTTCCCCTAAATTAAAGGTCTTTGTCTTTGGTCTTTGTAAAAACTCCAAAATTCTTTCTCAGGATACATATAGCATTCTCCATCACAGATATCACAAAATTGTGCATGATTATTGTCCTGTTGGTATGATTTTTAACGTTGATCATCACTCCAATGTTGCCGCTAGGGTGTACATTGTTCTTCTGGTTCTGCTCAACTCACTCAGCATCAGTTCATGCATATCTTTCCAGGATTCCCTGAATTCCCATCCCTCCTGGTTTCTAATAGAACAATTGTGTTCCATCACATACATATACCACATTTTGTTAAGCCATTCCCCACTTGATGGGCATTCCCTCAGTTTCCACTTCTTTGCCACCACAAACAGAGCCGCTATGAACATTTTTGTTTTTATCCTTTTTCATATTCTCTTCACAGTATATACCCAGTAGTGGTATTCTGGATAAAAGATTATGCACATTTTGGTTGCCTTTTGGGCATAATTCCAAATTGCTCTCCAGAAAGGTTGGATGAGTTCACAGCTCCACCAATAATGTATTAGTATCCTAGATTTCCCACATCCCTTCCAACATTGGTCATTGTCCTTTCTGGTCATATTGACGAGTCTGAGAGGTATGAGGTGGTACTTCAGAGATGTTTTAATTTGCATTTCTCTAATAATTAATGATTTAGAGCAATTTTTCATATGACTATGGATTGCTTTGATTAACTCATCTGTAAATTGCCTTTGCATATCCTTTGACCATTTGTCAATTGGGGAATTCTTTGCCACTACAAAAAAGTACTGCTATGAATATTTTGGAACATGTGATGCTTCTCATTTTTAATGATTTCTTCTGGCTATTTACCTGGAATTGTAATTGTTGGGTTAAAAGGTATGAACAGCTTTATTACTCTTTGCGCACAGCACTACACTGATTCTCCAGAATGGTTGGATCTGCTGACAATTCCACCAGCAATGCATCAATATCCCAATCCTCCCACAACCAATCCAACATTGATCATTTTCCTTTTTTGTCATCTTAGTTAATCTGATAAGTATGAGGTGATACTTCAGAGTTGTTTTAATTTGTATTTCTCTAATAAATAATGATTTGGAGCATTTTCATATAATTATATATAACTTTAATTTCTTAATTTGAAAAGTATCTATTCATGTACTTTGACCATTTATCATTGGGGAATATCTTACACCATATAAATTTCATGCAGCTCTCTATAAATTTGAGAAATGAGACCTTTATCAATACTTCTAGTTGTGAAGATTTTTTCCCAGTTTTCTGATTTTCTTCTAATTTTGGAAGCATTGATTTTATTAATGCAAAAAACTTCTTAGTTTAATATATTCAAGAGCATTCATCTTGCCATTTATAATGTAATCTAGTTATTATTTTGTGATAAATTTTACCCCTTTCCATTGATCTGATAGAGTATTTCTTGCTCTATTAATTTATCTAAACTGTCACCTTTTATGTCTAAATCCTGCACCCATTTTGAGTTTATTTTTGTATAGGGTGTGAGATGTGGGTCTTTCCCTAGTTTTGCCATACTGTTTTCCAGTTTTCCCAAAAATTTTTTGCCAAATAGTGAGTTATTATCCCAAAAGCTATTGTGTTTGGAGTTGTCAAACAGAAGCTTACTTTAGTTAGTTACTACTGTTCTTTTGAACCTATCTTAATTCACTAAACCATTATTCAATTCCTTAAACAGTACCAAGCATTTTTGATGACTGCAGTTTTATAGTTTTATGTCTGATACAGCTAGGCCATCTTTCTTTACATTTCTTACCAGTTCTCTTGCTAGACCTCTTGTTGTTCCAGATGAATATTGTTACTATTTTTTCTAGCCCAGTGAAGTAGTTATTTGGTGGTTTGGTATGGCACTGAATTATTTAATTTGAGTAGAAATGTCATTTTTATTTTATAAGCCTAACTTAACAATGAGCAATTGACATTCTTCCAGTTATTTAGATCTGACTTTATTTGGGTGAGACATGATTTATAATTGTGTTCATACAGTCCCTGGTTTTATCTTGGTGTGTAGATTTTTAAGTTTTTTTATGTTATCTATAGTTACTGTATATGGAATTTCTCTTTCTATCTTTTGTTCTTAGGCTTTGCTGTTCATATATATAGAAATACTGATAATTTATTTGGTTTTATTTTATATCCTACTACTTTGCTGAATTTGATAATTGCTTGAAGCAGTTTTCGAATATGATTTTATTGAGTTCTCTAAGAATATCATATTATCTTCAAATAATGAATGCTTTGCTTCCACACTGGCAATTCTAAATACTTCAATTTCTTTTTCTTCACTTATTACTAAAATTAACATTTCTAATACTATATTGAGTAGTAATGTGGATGATGGTCATACTTTTTTCATTTCCAGATCTTATTGGAAATGCAGAGTTTATCCCCATTACATAAGATATTTATTGATGATTTTAGATGATCCTGCTTATTATTTTAAGGAAAATTCCATTTATTCATAAATTTTCAAGTTGTTTCGATAGGAATGAATTTTGTATCTTATCAAAGTTTTTTTTTCAGCATCTATGGAGAATATCATATGATTTTTTTGTTTTGTTATTGATATATTTGATTTAAGTTGTGTGTTGTCTTTGTATTGAACCAATCCTGCTTGCTTAATAAAATTCCTACTTGATCTTAGTATATTATCGTAGTAATAACTTGCTGTAATCTCTTTGCTAAAATTTTATTTCAGATGGCCCAGTGAATAGAGCTCTGGCCCTGATATCATGAGGTCCTGAGTTCAAATCTGGACTCAAACTCTTAATAGCTGTCTAGCCGGGTGACCTTGGGCAAGTCACTTAATTCCATTGACTTAAATAAAAAATTTTTAAAATTAAAAAAATATATTTTTGCATTAATGTTCATTAGGGAAATTGGTCTGTAATTTTCATTGTCTGTTTTGGTTCTTCTTGCTTTAAGTATTAGTACCATGTTGGATGTCATCAAAAGAATTTGGCAGATCTCCTATATTTTTAAACAGTTTATATAGAATAGGAATTAATTGTTCCTTAAATCTATATGGACATGGACATTTTTTCTTATGGAGTTTATTGACAGTTTCTTCAATTTCTTTTTCTGAAATAGGGTTATTTAAGCATTTATTTCCTCTTCTGTTAATCTAAGCAACTTGTGTTTTTGTAAATATTCACCCTTTTCATTCAGGTTATCAAATTTATTGGTTAACAGTTCTGAAAAGTAGATCAGAAGTATCTCTTTAATTTCCTACTCATTGGTGGTTAGTTCACCCTTTAGTTCACCTGTATGCAGGTAATTTGTTTCTTTTTCATTTTTTTAAATCAGATTAACCAAATGTTTATTAGCTTTTTTTATAAAATCAAATCTTAGACTTCCAGAAAAGATTACAGAGAGAAGCCAGGGACTGTCGTAAGCACTCATGGCTTTCCCTCAAAACTAATATGAATCAAGCCTCTTAAAAGAATTTAGATCCATAAAACACAGAGAAGAGTAAAGTTGGAGAACATCACCAACAAAGTCTGTCTCAGGGGAGTGTGGATGATCTGGGACAGAGAGCAGAGAGCCAGCGCAAGGGTGGCAGGATGAGGCATTGGAATTAACCTAAGAACCCTCAGGAAAGTTTTAGCTGTATGAGCAGTAGGTGGGAGAGCTCCATGAGACTGGAAGGTGTCTTCCAACTCAGTGGGTGGGAGAGTGCCAGCTTAGCAGCTAGACATCAGTGTGGTCAGGTTACCTGGTCTGGAAGACCAGGACTCCAGTCCCCTGTTTTCAGTGTATTCTCCATGTTTCCACTTGAGTCTCTCCCCCTCTCCCTATTCAGGTGGAAGAACAAGACTTTTCCCAGACAAATAGAATAACACCCACACTACCCAGGAGACTCAGATGTGAATAGTAGATCTCCCTCAGTACTTAGGGAGGTTTAATGATATTATCTATATAACCTAAGGTCCTAGCACTCATTGTTTCAGAAAAATCCAGATACTATTGCTCCTCCACCCCTCACTCCTATGGAGTAGGCCACAAATCAAGGTCACAGAAACTCCAGAAAAAGTGTCTAGCATTTTCTATTGATCAGAATACTTGGAGTTACTAAGGCCAGTGAGCAAAGCCTCTAGGAATTTCAGCACCAAAGGTTTAAAAACAAGCCCCTTCCCCAACATAAGATCCTGGAAAATGAAGAAAAGTCAGTGAAAGGAGTTCCATTGAAAGCTACCTTGAAGGCAAAGATCCTAACTCAGAGAAATGTAGAACTTCTGTGAGGAATATGAACTGATCTCCAGCCCAGAAAGACTAATTAGAAGTGATCATGAAGGAGTTTAAAAATCTATTGGAAAAACTGAGAAAATTAACATTTAACAAAAGAAAATTATCATCTTGCAATGAGAAAATGAAAATAAAATTGGACAAGTGTAAAAAGAAAATAATTCTCTCAAAACCACAACTGGGGGGTGGCTAGGTGGCACAGTAGATAGAGCACTCAGCCCTGAAATCAGGAATACCTTAGTTCAAATCTGGGTTCAGATACTTAATAATTGCCTAGGTGTGTGACCTTGGGCAAGCCACTTAACCCCTTTACCTTGCCAGAAAAAAAAAAAAAACACAACTGGGCAAATGGAAAAATCCTTCAAAAATGGAATTAGCCAAATAAAAAAGGATTTGCAAAAGGAAATTGAAGAAAATTTTTCTCTCAAAAAATGATTGGCAACTGTGGAAACTAATGACTTCATTACATACAAGAATCTGTTAAAGAGAAGCAAAAGGAAAAAAAAGAAAAAAAGTAAAATCCCATATGGAAAAAATAATTGATCTAAAGAATAGATCTAAGAGAAGCAATTTCAGAAATATTGGGCTTTGTGAAAACGTTGAGGATAAAAAAAGACTGGAATAAAAATCTCAGTGTATAATGAAGGAGAATTGCCCTGCTATCATAGAACCAGGGAGCAAAAATTTTATTGAAAGAATACACTGATATCTGGGGGCAGCTAGGTGGCACAGTGGATAGAGCACCATCCCTGGAGTCAGAAGTACCTGAATTCAATTCCGGCCTCAGACACTTAATAATTACCTAGCTGTGTGGCCTTGGGCAAGCTACTTAACCCCATTGCCTTGCAAAAACATTAAAAAAAGAAAAGAATACTTTGATCTCCTCCTGAAAAGTATCTAAAAATGAAAAGATCAAGGGATGTTGTGGCCAAATTCCAGAGCTATCAGATAAAAGAGAAAATCCTGCAAGCAGCCAGAAAGAAACAATTTAGGTACCAAGAGTACCATTAAGGATTGCAAAGGAACTGGCTATGTCAACATTAAAGGATCAGAGAGTCTAGAATATGATATTCCAAAGAGTAGGGGAGCTTTGAATGCAGGCAAGAATTCACTACCTGCAAAACTGAGCCTTCTCTTTCAGGTAAAATGATAGATATTTGATGAAAAAGGATACTTCTAACTGTTCCTGATGAAAAGACCAGAGCTAAATAGAAAATTTGAACTTCAAACAGGGGACTCAAGTAATATACATAAGGATGGGAAAAGAAAAAAAAAACTGATGCCCAATAAAATGGAACAGGCTATATCCTTACCTGTGAGACAGATTCTTATAACTCTTGAGAATTGTAACTGTTAGAGAGAAAACACTTAACCAGAATTAATAGACATTTATAACTTATCTGTTACTCTGATAAAATGATTTAAAAACAATATCTCCTTGAAAAGGGAGGACAGGAAAGAGACAGGAGGATGATGGAGAATGAATGGGGTAAATTGTATTACATGAAGAATTAAAAAAGTCCTATTGCAATAGAGGAGAAGAAGGGAAGAGGAGAGAACCAGTTGAATCTTACTCAAAATCAGATTATACTCGGGGCGGCTAGGTGGCGTAGTGGATAAAGCAGCGGCCCTGGAGTCAGGAGTACCTGGGTTCAAATCTGGTCTCAGACACTTAATAATTACCTAGCTGGGTGGCCTTGGGCAAGCCACTTAACCCCATTTGCCTTGCAAAAAGCCTAAAAAAAAATCAGATTATACTCAAAGAAAGATTAGCAAACACACACCCATAAATACACATACACACACACACACACACACACACACACACACACACACTATTAAGTTCAGAAAATTATTTTACCTATCAAATATTAAGAGGGGAAAGAGAGAGGGAGGGGTGGAAGAAAAGAGGAACAAACAGAAAGAAGGGAAAGAAGGGTCTCGAAGGAACAGAGATTGAAAGCGGAGAGGGCATTGAATTTAAAGGGGCAAACACACTGAAGGAGATGGTATTCAGAACCAAAATACTGAGGAATATGGAGGTGAAAAAAATGAGAAAATACAGAAGGAAGTTAGTATGGCAGGCAATTAAAGAGTTAGTAATTATAATATTGAATGTGAATGAAATGAACTCTCCCATTAAACAAAAATGAAAAGCAGAGTGGATTTAAAACCAGAATCTTACAATATGCTGAAAGAAACAAGAAATTTGTTTGAAACAGAGAAATGCATATAGAGTAAAGGTAAAAGTTTTGAGTAGAAAATATTATGCTTCAGCTGTAGTGAAAAAGTCAGGGGTAGCAATCCTTATCTCAGACAAAGCAGTTGCAAATATAGATTCATTAAAAGAGAGAAGGAAGGAAACTATATCCTCCTAAGTGGTTCCATAGACAATGAAGCTATTTCATTACTAAATATGTATGTACCAAGTGGTATAAAATCCAAATTCTTAGAGAAAAGCAGAATAAGTTACAGGAAGACATAAATAACAAAAATCTACTGGTGGTAGACTTTAAACTCTCTCTCGGAATTAGATAAATAAAATCATACAATAAATAGGAAGGAAGTTAAGGATGTAAATAGGATGTTAGAAAATCTAGACATGATTGACGTTTGGAGAAAATGGAATTGAGATAGAAAGGAATATACATTTTTTCCACAGTATAAGGCACCTACCCAAAAATTGAACATGTAACAAAGTAGGGCAATAAAACCTCATAATCAAATACAGAAAGGCAGAAAGAGTAAATACTTCCTTCTCAAAACATAAAGCAATGAAAAATCATGTGCTGTAATGGGCCATGGATAGAAAGACCTAAGCCTAATTAGAAACTGAATAATCTCATTTTAAAGTGAGTTGATGAAAGAACAAATTAGAATTAATGATTTCATCCTAGACAATGACAATACTGACACAACACACCAAAACTTATAGTACAGATTCAAGGCAGTTGCTGGGGATATATTATATCTTTAAATGCTTACATGAATAAATTAGAGAAAGAAGAAATCTATGAATTAAATAAGTAACTAAAAAAACTAGAGAAAGCACAAATTTTAAAAAACAATTAAATAACAAATTAGAAATTCTAAACATTAAAGAAGAAATTAATAAAATTGAAAACAAGTAAACTATTGAACTAATAAATAAAACCAAGAGTTGGTTCATGAAAAAACAATAAAATAGATAAAACTTTGCTTAATTTGATTTAAATAACAGAAGAAATTCAAATTACTAGTATCATAAATGAAAAAAGGTGAACTCACCACCAATGAGGAGTAAATTAAAGCAATATTTTTGGACTTTTTGGCCTAATTATATGCCAGTAAATTTGACAATCTAAGTGAAATGGATGACTATTTATAAAAGTACAAGATGCCCAGGTTAAAGGAAGGGAAAATTAAATACCTAAATATCTCTATCTAAGAAAAAGAAATTCAGTAAGCCATAATTGAACTCCTGAAGAAAAAATCTCCAGGGCCAGATGGATTCACAAGTGAATTTTATCAAACATTTAAGGAACAATTGATTCCAATTCTATATATTTTTTTTGGAAAACTAGGTGAAGACAAAAGTCTGCCTTATACTGTTTATGGCACCAATATGATACTGATAACTAAATCAAGAAGAGTAAAAACAGAGAAAGAATATTATAGACCAATTTCCCTAATGGATATGGATGCAAAAATCTTAAATAAAATTTTAACAAAGTGATTAAAGCAAGTTATTATTAGGATAATACACTATGACCAAGCAGGATTGTTCTCAGCATTGCACGTCTATTTCAATATTAGGAAAACTGTTAGTTTAATTAATTATATTAATGACAAGTCTCTCAGAAATCATATGATTATCTCAATAGATGATGAAATAGCCTTTGACAAAATACATTACCCATTCCTACTAAAAATATTAGAGAGCATAGGAATAAATGGATTGTTCCTTAGAATGATAAGCAGTATCTATCTGAAAACATCAACAAGCATTACAGGCAATGGGGATAAGCTAGAGGCATTCCCAATAAGATTAGTGGTGAAAGAAGAATGCTCATTATCACCATTACTATTCAATATTTTACTAGAAATGTTAGCTTAAGCAATAAGAAAAGAAAAAGATATTGAAGGAATTGGAATTGGGAAGGAAGAAACAAAACTCTCACTCTTTACAAATGACAAGATGTTATACCTAGAAAACCCTAAAAATCATCTTAAAAAACTACTAGAAACAATTAACAACTTTAGCATTGTTTCAGGGTATAAAATAAGCCCACATAAATCCTCAGTATTTCTATATATTACTATATATTACAGTAGCAAGAACTAGATAGAGAAATACCATTTAAAATAATGTCAGACAATATAAAATACTTGAGTCTGCTAAGGCAGATTCAGAAACCATGTGAAAACAACTATAAAACACTTTTCACACAAATAAAATCACATTTAAGTAACTGGGCAAATGTTAATTGCTCATGGGCAGGCTTAGCTAATTTAATATAAATGAATAATTCTCCACAATAAAACTAATTTAGTGCCTTACCAATCAAACTTCAAAAACTAATTTAATGACCTAGAACAAATTGTAGAAACAAAAATTGGGGAAAAAAAAGTTTAGTGCAAAAAAAAGGTGGTTTAGCCTTCCCATACATAAAATTATAGGATAAAGAATCATTATTCAAAATTGTCTAGTAATGACTAAGAAATAGACTGATGGATCAGTGGAATAGACTAGGTGCAAAAGAGACAGCAGGAAATTATAGTAATATACTGTTTGGTAAAACCAAAGAGCCCACCTCCTTGGAAAAGAAGTCTCTCTTCTGTGGGGCAGCTAGGTGGCACCAACCCTGGATTCAGGAGTACCTGGGTTCGAATCCAGCCTTAGACACACCTTGCTGTGTGGTGTTGGGCAAGCCACTTAACCCCATTGCCTTGCAAAAAAAAAAAAAAAAAGAACTCTCGTCTGTAAAAATTGTTGAGAAAATTGGTAGCTAGTATGACAGAAACTTGGATTAGACCAATGTCTCATACCCTATGCCTTAGTATAAGATCAAAACGGGTGCAGGATTTAGACATATGAGACAATATATAAGCAAACTAGGAGTACAACAAATATTTTACCTGTCAGATCTATGGAAAGGGAAGGAGTAATAAGCTAGGAAGAGATGGAGAATAACATCAAAATTAAATTGGATAATTTTCATTAGATTTCATTAAATTAAAAAGCTTTTGCAGAAACAAAGCCACTGTAACCAAGATCAAAAGAAATGTAGCAAATTGTGAAACAATTTTTATAAGTACTCCTGAAAAAGGTCTCATTTCTAAAGTATATAGAATGCAGTCATATTTATAAAAAAACAGCCATTCCCCAGTTTGCAAATGATGAAAGGATATGCAAAGGCAATTTGCAGATGAGGAAATCAGTTATCCATAGTCACATGAAAAATTGTTCTAAATTATTACTTATTAGGGATATCTCTGAATTACCAACTTATACCACTCAGATTGGCCAATATGAGCAGAAAGGACAAAGATCACTGTTGGAAGAGATGTGGGAAATCTGGGAGACTAATGCATTGATTTTGGAGATGTGAACTCATCCAGTCTTTCTGGACAAGAATATGGAATTATGCCCAAAGGGCAATAAAAATGTTCATACCCTTTGATCCAGCAATATCACTACTGAGTATACCTGAAGAGATCATGAAAAAGGTTAAAACCATCACAGACACACACACACACACACACACACACACACACACACACACAAAACATTCATAGCAGCTTTGTTTGTAGTGACAAAGAACTGGAGATCAAGGAGCTGTCCATCAATTGAGTAATGACTGAACACTGTAGTATATGCATGTTATGGAGCAGTATTGTTATATTAGAAACCAGGAGGGATGAGTATTCAGAAAAGCTTGGAAAGACTTGTATGAATTGATGCTGAGAGAGATGAGCATAACCAGAACATTATACACCATAAAAACAATATGGGGATGATGATCAACCTTAATGGATTTGCTCATTCCATCTGTGCCATAATCAACGACAGTTCTACTGTATTTGTGATGTAGAATACCATCTTTATACAAAGAAAGTACCATGGAGTTTAAGAAAAGACCAAAGATATTTATCTTTAATTTTTAAAACATTGTGTTATTTATTACATAATTTTCCTATCTCTAATATTTTATTTTTTCCTCATGGATATGTTTTTTCTTATCAACACATTCAATTTTGATGACTGTATAACATGGAAACAATGCAAAGATTATCAGATTACCTTCTGTGGGGGTGGGGGGAAGAAGAGAGAGAGCAAATTTCATCAGGAATCATCAATCACAGCTTGATTAATTGATTGCTTGATAACCTCAAAGTGTATCAAAATACCATCACATATTGATTACTTGATTGATAAACAGCATTGTCTCAAAGTCACTAAGTACCCTCCCCTCTTCTGTCTCATTAGAAGTTCGCTTTTCAAGAGTCTTGAATTGCATCAAATGATGATCATTTTTAAGTACTCTCCAAAGAAACACAATCTTCATGAGCCAAAATATCATTCAAAACCCACTGATTTCATTAACTATTTGCACATTTCCCCTCCCAAGCATATTTTCTCCCACACTCCCCCCACACAGGGTACTTAAATATTTGTCATAGAAAGTAAGGATTAAATTCAACCCTGATTTAATTAACTACAAGAATCTCACCATCCACCCAGTACTTAGCCCCTTGTTAAATGAAGTTTGGATTAAATCATACTTTGATTTAATTACCTATAAAATTTCTCACAGGACTCCAAGTATTGGGATCTCTTAATGTCTCACTTGAGAACTTTACAGTGGATTGTAAGTTATGGGTGCCTAGTACTTTTTTTACTAGTAATTACTTTATTTCTTAACCAGTACTAGGCCCAGTTTATGATGCCCTCATAAGAGAATGTGCTAAATTTTGTGACCATGAGAATGGAAAAGGAAACTGAGACACTTAAATTTAGGGTAAACACCTCTATTTTTCATCAGAATTTTTGGTTTCAAAGATAATGATGTCATCTTGGACTTTTTCAATGGAGAGACAAGATCCATCCCTACCCATACCCTCTAAATCAAATCTTTCTCTTCATTTATATTAGACTCTTTAATTCTCCTGAGAAGTACTATTTTGGAGTTATAAGTGTTATAGCTTCCTTTTTAGGTTTGTGTAGAATTAGATGGTCTTGACTAACATTTGTTTTGTTTTGTTTAGTTTGTCCTTTCCCTTTTAACCTACCTTTTTATACATCTCTTGAGTTGTTTATTTGGAGATTAAATTCTCTATTCAATTCTAATCTTTTTTGTCAAGAACTTTTGGAAATTCTCTATTTTGTTGCACATCTGTCTATTCCCCTGTCTGTATATGCTTAATCTTGCAGAGTAATAAATTCTTGCTTGTAATCTCCAGTCCTTTGCCCTCAGATATTTGGTATTCCAGATCCTCTAGTCCTTCAATGTGGAGGCTGATATGTGCTGTGTAAGGCTAATTGTGTTTCCTTTTTATTTGAATTGCTTTCTTTTTGCTGTTTGCAATATTTTCTCCTTTACTTGAGAATTCTGGAATTTGGCTATAACAGCCCTTGGAGTTTTCTATAGGTTTCTCTTTCTGAAGGGTTCTGTGTATTCCTTTGATGGGTATATTGTCTTCTTGTTCCAGCAGATTTGGAAAGCTTTCCCTGATAATTTCTTGCATGAAGTTTTCCAGGTTCTTTTTTTGATCTAGGGTTTCTGGTTGTGTGATGATTTGTAAATTATCTCTCCTGGATGTATTTTACAGTTCCTTTGTTGTTCCTAAACGGTACTTTACATTTTCTTCAATTTTTTTAAGCCTTTTTATTTTGTTTGATGGAATCTTATAGTCTTGTAGTTTCATTGGTTTCTATTTGTTCAGGATTTTATTTTCTTCAATTAACTTTTGTGTTTTCTTTTCCAGTTGTTTATATTTTTACTTTTAATGGAGCTGATTTCTTTGGTAATTTTTTCATAATTTTCCTGCATACTCATTTCTTTTTTCCTTGTTTCTTCCTTGATATTTGGTTTTTAAATTTTTTGTTTGGTTGTACATTTTTCCCCCTTTCCATAGATCTAAAGTTAGAGTATTTCTTGATCTATTAATTTATCAATTTTCACCCTTTATGCCCAAATATTGTACCCATTTTGAACTTATTTTGGTATAGGATGTGAGATGTGGGTCTATGTCTATTTTTTCCCATACTATTTTTCCAGTTGTACCAACAATTTCTGTGAAATAGTGAGTTCTTATCCCAGAAGCTAACGACTATGGGTTTGTCAAATAGTACATTATTGAACCCATTTTCCACTCTTTCTTTTGAACTTATCCTAACCCACTGTTTTATTACTTTATTTCTTAACCAGTACTAGGCAGACTTGACAACTGCCACTTTATAGTACAGTTTTAAATATGGTAGAGCTAGGTCAAAACAAAATTAATTCATAAGAGCAAATGTGAAGAATATCAAGGAATGAATAATAAAAAAACCAAAAGAAAGTGACATTGCATTACCAAATTTCAATTGTATTATAGAACAATCATCATTAAAACAATTGAATAATATCTGAGAAGTCTAAGATTAGTGGATCAATGAGAAGTGAGCTGTAATGTTTTTAGTCCTATATTAAGGAAGCATTTGGGAGTTCTTTTTTTTACCCTCCAGACATCTAATCTGAGGGAAGAGGCAAATGAGATACTGAGAAAGCATTGAGTATCTAAGATGAGTTAATCTTCAGAATGATAATATTTTATATGATCAGCTTATATTATGGAAATAGCAAGAATAAGAAGGAAACAAAGAATTTAAAATATTTGTCTATAATTCTTATCTTACTATTATCTGAAATGTTTGCAAAGATAATGATTTGCTCATGTTGGAAAGCTTCAAATAAATTAATTTTGATGCTCTTTTTTTTAAAAATTGATTATTAGAGTCTAGTTTGCAGGACATGATGATGTGTGAGGAATTGCTGAGTGGGCATCTAAGGATGAGAAAGCATATTTTACTATTATATTTTGCTTTAGCTAGGAAGGCATGATTTTCAACATAATTTTTTATTTTGAAGAGAGTAAAAGTCTTAAGAATTGAAGAAAATATCTTTTTCTACATCTTGGTCAAATGACCTGCAAGTTTTGATTTATTAACTAACCTAAGAGTCCAAGAAACAAATAATAATAGTGGTCACTTATATTGCTATGATGTTGTTGGGTTCTTTCAGTTGTATGGGATTCTTCATGACCTGATTTGAGGTTTTGTGTTATGGTTTTCACAAAGACACTGGAGTGGTTTTTCCATTTCCTTCTCTAGCACATTTTACAATTTAAGAAATTATGGCAAACAACATTAATTGACTTACCAAGATCACATAGCTATTATGTGTATGGGACAGATCTGAACTTAGATCTTCCTGACAACAGGCCTAGTATTCTTTGTGCTGTGTCACCTAGCTGCCCCATTATATTTTTTACAAAACCTAAAAATTTATAGACTGCTATCATTTTACATGCTTACTTAATAAATGAGAAAAACTGAGGCCCTGAGAATTAAAAAAACCTCAGTGAAATTACAACACAAAACATTGAAACTAATATTTGAACTCAAGTCATCTGATTCTAACAACATGCTGCTTTTTAAATAGAGAGGATTTGTGAATCTTTTTAATTAAAGACTGAATTCCTGCTGATGGGATTTTTTATTTCTTTTATAATTCTCATTTTCATTTACTTTATAATTCATTAAAAATTTCCTTCTCTGCTCAATGATTTTTTAAATTAAATGATAAATATGACTGCATTCAGCTCTTAAATTATAGTCTTTTCTATATAATGTACCATTTTCTCTACCTCTTATTTTCCTATTATTCTGTGGATAAGGGTGCCATTTCTCCCAGAACTAGAAAATAGTTATGTTTAGCAAGCGGAATCTCACTTCTTTAACATGATGAGTGTAGGTGACCTGTGGTGAATGCTATTGTGTGGCTTGATATGAAGAAGAATAGATATCTCTTTTCTCCTATCTACTTTTCTCCAAGGAAGACTTTAATTTCTACCACTAGGAGAGGCAAAAATTAGAGCTGACACTTCCCTTATCTCATTAGAAAGAGATGGGCTGCTAGAATTGTCTCTATTTTTGACTTAAATATTATTGGACCAAAGGACATTATTGGTTGCAATTCTTTGTCATTTTAAAAGCAAAAGGTTGATTCCTCAAAAGTCAGGAAATGTCAGATATGTATATAAACTCTCTAAGTTTCAATTTCTTCTTCACCTAAAATCAGTTCTTAAATGAATACACATAGGGAACAGCAAAGAAAATATCCAGATTGGTAGCAAAACAGAAATCCAAAAAGTATGCATTATAGGCTAAATATCAAACAATAGAAGATAAAGGACCTCTCTATTAGGAGCATGATAACCTATCTCAACCAGAGAAATTGCCCTTGTTTTCTATCCAAAGAGAAATTATCCAAAGTCTCTAGTGCAACTAAATGGGAATGGGGACATGTAAGAGACTGCTAACTCCTAACATGTATTTTTTCTCCCAGAAACTTTTTCTTTAGCAACATGAATTGGGTTTGACCTCTTCCATTTTGCACCCAATATTTGGAAGCTAGAAATACAGTAAGTGATTCACCACTTCAAAAATCTCCAAGAAGATCTGAAGTTTGAAGAACCTTGAAATGGACTTGAAGCTTCAAGTGAGCTCAAGTGAAATTGCTACTGGATGGGTCCCAAAAATGAATGAAGAAGATTGGATATCTTTAGCTTTCATGAATTCCTCACAGAGAATAGGTTCATTCAATTATGCCAATCTAAAGACAGTCTTATTCCAATTGGCTTTTGAACAGGGTACAGTAGATTAATCAATGTCAAATATCTCCATGAATTTCAAATTGGGTAGAAGGACAAAAAATAAAGATTAGTTATACAATTTATCTTTAAAATATAGAATGCCTATTAATCAGAATGAATTGTTATAATTTCATTTTTTGTGATGAGGGAACAACAAGAATCAATTCAGGAAATAGCCCCAGGGTCATTAAAGAAATATATGCATTATGCAAGAGATGCTGTATCCTTACATTTGCCTTGGAATTCCATGTACTAAATCACATTAAAAGTTAAATTTTAACAATATTTCTGCATATGAGATATTATTTTGTGGCAGAACAAATAAAAAGTGTAATTTAATTAATCAGATTCCTATTTATCATAAAAAGCATATATCATTAAAGTAGTTACATGAGGCTTTTTATATTATTGAAGACTTCTCAATCATTTCATAGTTTAAGAAATGTGCTTTTGCTTTTCCCTATAAGGTATAGTCTTGTTGAAGCATTCTTTTTTCCCCCCTGCTGGATTCCATTTTATCTTTTCTTCATTTACTCTTTATCACAGAAATAGTAGGTCTCATTCAGGGTGAAGTGTATTTCTCAAAAACACTAGTGGCTGCAGCCACTGTGTTCACTATGTGCCTGGATGACAGATGTTGAAGAATGGCAATAGATTTTCCCTAATTCTCCAGTGCTTCTTTTTGTACTGCCAAATCATATTATATGGTAGCAGCAAATAATACTCAGCATTGAAGAGGCAAATAATTCATTTCAGATCTTTCTTCTATGAACATATCCTCTAGCAGCAGTATTAGAAGTAGATATGTATCTGCTTTGTTCTCTAATGTATGTTGGCCCCTGTCTATACTTTGAGGGAAAAACAAGGCCAATGTGCAAAATGACAAGCTGATCAAAATTCTGTTAATTCTACTTACCTTTTTAGCATAGGGGAAAAATCCTTAGTACAAAATCTCCAAATCTGTTATGAACTTTTTATTACATGATGTTTGTGCTTTTGTAATATTGTGTCACAATATTAACAAAAAAAAAAATGGAACCAAGTTAAAGATTTTCATTTGACAGCAAGTGAGAAAGAAATAATAAAAGCATGAATATGTACACTTTTTTCCTAGCTATTTTTGTTGATTTTCATATAACTGTCAATAACAATGGAAGTTAAATTCCCTTTAATTTAGTGAAAAAATTATAAAATCTAGAATCTACTTAAATAGAGAACTATTGCTCTTTTTTAAGAAACAGGGAATGACTCTAATACATATATGTTTGCAAATAATTTTTTAAACCTGGTGGAGAACAAGTTCTCAAAAAGTCTCTAGACTTGCAATTTTATTTATTTTGGCAAAATATAAGAAATATGATAAGTTAAAATCTAGGTAATGTGAAAAAGGAAAAAAACTGGTTTTCTACCCCCCAAAAATATAAATATAATATTCATGCTGTGATGATAGAGCAGCAGATGTGAAATATCAAATACACTAATTAGAATCTGGCATCCTTGTAGAAATGGAATCATTTCAAAGAGCATAATTGCAAAAGAAATAGAGATGGAAACAAAACTGAGTATTTTACATAATTTGTATTTTTAAAATATCATTTAGGGGATAGCTTTTAAGTTAATATAATTTTACCTCTCTATTTGATTTGTTCCCTTCACTGAATCAATAAATAGAAGATGAAGGAGTAAGTAGGAAAACAAAGGTCATTTTCATTTCTTTACTTAGTATTTTCCAGTTTGGGCTTCCTATTGGACAAAGTGAGATTAACTGTGATCTGACTGAGCCAAGATCATAAAGTATAGGCAGCAACACAGCTGATCTCTTAGAAAATTCCACTCCACACAATTTAAAATAGCTCCTCAAATCATAATTTGAAATGACAAAGTCATTTAAAAAAGTCAAGGTGATACATTTTTTTAAAATGCTAAAATAATTTAGGTCAACAGAAGAGAGCTATGAAACATTCTTGAAGGCTTTTCCAAAATGCACATATCTAGAGGAAGCAATAACAGTAGTGGTAAGTCTGGGAGGGTGATGCATTAGTGGAAACAGCAGGTTTGGGATTTTTTTGTTGTTGTTGTTGTTTATATTTTTTTAATTTAAATATTTTATTGAATTGTTTTACATGCAATGGTAATTTTTAACCAATCTTTATTTTTTCAAGGTTTCAAATTTTACAATTTTTTCCCTCCATTCCCTCTCCCCTATCCCTGACAGAAAACAATCTGATATTAGCTCAGTATTTATAACCATGCTAAACATAGATTGATTTTGAATAAGTTGTGAGAAAATAATCAGACAGGTTTAGGAAATCATTTTTTTTGTTTTGTTTTGTTTTATTTTTCTTACTCTTGAATAGATAAGGAGAAGAAGAAAACAATCTGAAAAGAGATGCAAACAAAGCCCCAAAGAAAAAAAATGTTAATTTACCAAAAGGCCCCAGAAAATTACTTACAGAGTAAACAAAAGAGATGTGCAGTCAAAAAAAAATATTGGAAAAATGAGAGTGATGAAAGAAAAGTATGCAAAGAGAAGTAACAACTTGGTAAAAGAAGCACAAAAATATTAATGAAAATAACACGATTGGACAAATAGAAAAATGGTAAAATAAATTCATTTTAAAAAGAACTCCATTAAATACAGAATAGATCAAATAGAAAAGATTGTACAAAAATTATCTGGAGGTAAAAAATAAATGACAAACTTAAACACAATTTTTCAAATGGAAAAGAAGAGGTAATAGTTCATTGAAGAAAATAATTACTTAAAATTGAATTGACTCAATTAGATATCAAGAAACAATGAAGTAAAATCAAAAGAGTGAAAAAATTTCAGAAAAAAGTGAAATATCTCATTGGAATAAAAATATTGGTTCTTCAAATAGATCGAAAAGAGGTAGTTGAAGAATTACTGGACTATGATGAAAGCCATGATTAAAAAATACTAAAAGCCTACACAACATATTTTAGAGGGTGGAGGCAAGATTACAGAGTAAAGGCAGGAGCTAGCCTAAGCTCCCTGCCCCTAACCACTCCAAATACTATTAAATAATGATTGTTAACATTTCCCTTGCAAGGGAAGATGATACTTATAATTTACATGAAATTTTTTTTTTATTTTGGCAGACATAAGGAATCTATGTAGATGGGGTACATATGGGTGTTGAATATATTAAAAAGATGATAGCTGAATGTACTGGAAGAAAGGAAAAGGGTGAGATAGAATGAGTTATTTCATTAAAAAGTGACTAGTGAAAATTTTGCAGTGGAGTGGAAGAGGATGATTTGAGGGGATTTGAGTGAGTCTTAGGCTAAGAGGGAATAACATAGACACTCATTTGGGTATAGAAATTTAACCTACCTTTAGAAAAGTAGGAGGTGGAAGGGAATGGGAGGTCAGATTGTGAGGGAGCAAAACACTTTTGAAAAGGGTCAGTGTGAAAGAAAAGAGAAAGGAATAAACAGGAGTAGGAGAATAGGATGGAGGAAAGTACAGTTAGTAATACTAATTGTGAGAAAAAAATATTGAAAAAAGGCTTCTCTGATAGAGGTCTCATTTCTTAGACTTAGGAAACTGGGCCAAATTTGTAAATAATAAGAATCATTCCACAACTGATAAATGATCAAAAGTAATAAACATCATTTGGTTGAAATTATCAGTGTTGTCAATGGTCATATCTAAAAAAAAACACCTTTTCACTCACTACTGATTAGAGAAATGCAAGTAGAACAATTCTGAAGTACTGCCTTATACATATTGGATTTTTAATAGGACAGAAAAGGAAAGTGACAAATGTTGCAGGAGATGAAAGGAGAATGAGATATTAAAGAACTGTTGGAGGAGTTTTGAAATAATTGAACTATTATGTAGAGGAATTGGAAACTATGCTCAAAGGGATATAACTATGTGAACCCTTTCACCTAGCAATGGCACTACTAGGCTTGTATTCCCAAAGAGATGAAAACCTGAATGGAAAAAGATCTATGTGTATAAGGATATTTGTAGCAGCTCTTGACTGGATGCAAGGAACTGGAAACTGAAGGAATAACCATCAATTGGGAATTGGTTAAATAAATTATGGTATGTGATTGAGATAGAATGAACCACTCTAAGAAACCATGAGCAGATACTCTCAATAAAACTTAGAAAGATTTACACAAGCTGATGTAATATGAAAAATAAAGTAACATCCATAGTGCAGGATGATCATCTGTGAATGATGTAGCTTTTTCAGCAGCACTGGGACTCAATAAAAGTCTGAAGGGCTTCTAATAAGGAATGTTATCCAACCCAGAAAAACAGTTAATATTATCTGAATACAGAGTGAAGTATCCTTTTTGATTTTTTTTTTACTTTAAAAATAAAATTGCAACATTGGGTCGTGATCTGCTATAATGAAACTAACTCTGTTGAGAAGTTCAGTGATCAAAGACAATTCTAAAAGATTTCAGATCAAAGGAGAAAATATTGCAAAGTCAGAAAGAAACCAGTTAGTATTACACAAAATTTAGACATGTGAATATTAAAGAAGGAGAGAGCTTGTAGTATGATTCTCTGGAAGGAAAGAGGATAGTATTACAGCCAAGAAAAGTTACCCTGATCAACTGAGATCAAGACTTCATGAAGGGGAAAAAATAATATTTAATGAAATAGAGGACTTTCAAACATTTCTGATGATAAAACAAAACTTAATAGAAAACTTAAATTTGTTGAAAATATGCATTCAAATATAAGACTCAAAGGGAAACACAAAAAGTAAACATTAAACAATAATAATAAGGCACTCAATAATGTTAAATTGAAGTCTTTGCATTTTTATATATGAAGATTTTTATAGGTAATTCCTAAGAACTTTATCATTAAAAGAAATACTAGAAAAAATGGGTGTGAATCAATTATGTTGGAATGATATAAAAATTAATGGAGGGTGAGAAAGAAGAATGCACTGGAAGAAGAATGAAAAGAAAGAATGGCTTAATTTTCTTTATATAAAAGAAGAAAGAAAGATAGAGATTTTATTCTGAAGGGGAAATTTGTTTCATTGTCAAATGTTTTAACTTCTCTTAGATCTTTGTACTAAAAAGAATTCCTTAGTATTCAGCAAATCCAACAATTCTTATTAGTAAATATTGGCTGCACTTATTTACATATTTTCCTTAATTTCATTACAATCCATATACCTTCAAATCTTACACATCAAGGAAATCACACATAAATTATACCTAACTTTATCTAAGTTACATTTGTGGGAAAAAAAAATAAATGTTTGGCATTATTTTTGCAAGTAAACTTTTTTCTTAAATAAAGGTTTTTCCTTTGTTTTTCTAAATGTGAATATTTCTCTTCTTTTTAGAAAATTTTAAGTAAGTATAAATGTCATCTCTTACTCCTGTGCCTCTTTTTCTTCAATCTTTATTATTTTTTACATGCTACATTAGATGGATTTGCAACTTTTTAATCCAAGAAACTCATTACTCCTTACATTTAGAACACAATATCACCTTGAAGAGTGATGTCTGGTGAAATGACACTGAGTTCCCTCCTATTTTTTTTCATTCTGTTGTTAAAAGTTTTTTAAGTAACTTGGAAAAAGACATGTCTGTCATCCTTATCAGATTTATAAATACACGTTACAAAGCTGGAGAGACTCTGATAAGAGCATATTTAGTAGTTAGAAACATAAAGTCCTATTCTTGGGATAAAAAACAAAAAACATATAAGAAAATAACTTCAGTTTATAGCTGAGAGGTGTGAATGTAATTTGTCTGACAAAAATAAATGTGCTTTTACTGGACTGAAAATTCAGTATTTTAAAATAATGTAATCTGGATTATTCTGTCCCAGTTTGATTTCTATATGTAAGGAAAGCTATTGACTATATGCTTCATGTCCAAATGATGCTATGAGAAAAGAATGAGATCTGGAGATCATGTCATATGAATACTAGCTATAGGAACTGGGTATGAATAAGCTTCAAATAAGAAGTGTTAGCTGGAAGGAAAATTGTCTTCAAGGGTTTACAGTGATGTCATGTGTAATAGGCTTACTCTACTTGACCTCATATTTTAGTACAATAGGTACAGTGGGCAAATAACAATAGAAATATAATTTTAGCTCAAATATAAGAAAAGAGCTTTGTGACAATTAAAGATAAGCAAAATCAATTAATTATTATTTATTAAGCCCTTATTAAGTGCTGGGATTATCTCTGATAAGTGCTGGATAAAAGTTAATGAGAAGCCTATATTCTAATAGGGAGACAATAACATTCATAATAAATGTATATTATACATATATATATAATATATATAGAATATATGTAATATAATATATATATAATATATAGTATAATAGATACCATATACAAAATTTATATGAGATACTTTGAAGGGAGCAAAGTAGAAGTGAATAACTTCATTCCAGACATGAAGGACAGCCTATACAAAGGTTCTGTGGCAAGAAATGCACCACACCAGAATCCTAAGATCACTGCATTTAAAGATGGAATTAATGTATAAAATATTGAAAAGAAAGATATGAAAATATCTAAATCTCAAGGTTTAACAAAGTTAAAAAATGTTTGCATTCCATATAATCTACTTTAGAGTAAACATAAAAAAAGAACAAATATCCCCAAATCCTCAAAGGCATTATATTCCTAGAGGTAGAGAAAATACTGTAATATATATATATATATATATATATGTATATATATATATATATATACATATATATATATATACATATATATATGTGCATATATATATATGTACACACACACACACACACACACACACACACACACACGCATATATATATATATATATATATAGCTCTTCCCCCTTGAGTGATTCATTCATTATACCTATCATTAACTCCTAATTCAATAAAAATCAGCTTATTCTTATATGGAGAAAAAATTCATTTTGAAAGTATAGAAAGCAAATAAACATCGTTTAAAAAAGGAGAAGACTCCCAAGGGTAAGCATGCTCTTTCAGAAGTCAATAAAGAAGCAGGAGAGTTAGAATGGATAAATTCACAAGTCTTAGGAATTTCCAGTTGGATATACTCAGGGAAATATGAAAATTCTTTCCAGGAAGATCATTCTGTGAGTTTATTAGTCAGTCAAACAACCTTCAGTTCAGGGTAGCAACACCCTTTACTTAAAACAGATTACTATCCCCACTTCTGGACCCCTCTCCTGTTTGAGAAGGTGAAAAGTTCCTATAACTCCTTCGTTTAATATCACCCTTACCACTCCTTTATTCCATTAATCTGCACTTCCTATTAGTCATTTTTTGCCAAAGGAGGGTGTGAAACAAATTGAATCCACCATAGATATAGAGATAAAAGTTCTTAACATTTGATAGATATCAGGAAAAACATTTTATTCAACATAAAACTTAAAAGGAATTCTGTATTCCAATGAGATTAAAAAAATTGAAAAGAAATATTTGTACAAAAATATGTATAGTAAATCTATTTGTGGTGAGAAAGAATTGCAAATTTGGCAGTGGCTGAACACAATGTGATCTATGGATATGATGGAATACTACTATACAATATGAAATGAGAAGCAGATGACTTCAGAAAAAGCTGGGGAGATATATGAACTGATGAAAAGTGAAGTGAGAAGAACATTGTATATTATAACTGAAATATTGTATGGAGGTTTAACAATGAAAGACTTTTCTACTCTGATTAAGGCAATGATACAAGGAAATTCATGATGAAAACTGTTCTCCACTCCTAGAAAGAGAAGTGATGAAATCTGAACATAGATTACAACATATTTTTAAAATTTTTTTGGTTTAATTTTGTGTTTTGTTTGCAACATGGGTAATGCAGAAATATGTTTTACAAAAGTTCACATATTTAATCTATATGAGATTATTTAAATTCTAAAGGTGAGAAGAGAAGTTGGAGAGAGGGACAGAATTTTGAATTCAATTCTTTTTCAAAAGTGAATGTCAATGTTTACATGTAATTTGGAAATATCTAATAAAATATATAAAGTAAGTTGAAAGCACAATAGGGTGTATAATATTGTTGTTTTTTTAAGTGGGAAGTTGATTTTTAAAGTAGTAGGAAACAATTTTTCTTTATTAAAGAAAATTTTATATATATATATATATATATATATGCAAAGCTTCCCACTTCATTATTTTTCAGAAGCTTTTAAAACAATAGATGACATTTTTGTGATATATAACACCCCATATAATCCCTGATTCAGATGTCCATACCCAGATGAAGAACTGTTTTGTGCTTAGGCATGAGTTAACTTTTATAACAAATACATTTGTTCTTTCAATGTCAATAAAAATATCCAACCCACCTCCTTTTAGTCTGTATCACAGTGATTGCTTAATTTAAAAAAAAAATTGTGACTATTAACAGTCACACAAATATATTTTATTTTGTATTTCTAATATTAAAAAAAAAAACTTTTTACTTATTTTCATTGACTGATGATATTTTTCTTAGAATTAACTTTTAAAAATGCTGGCAAACATCTCTATTTGCTCCTATATTGTTCAACTCAAATCTCTGCATTTATTGAAAAAGAGATCTGGTACCTCAGTTCAGTTGAAAGTATAACATAAAGTAGTTTTTCTCAGTAACCCACATTTAATTTAGATCCTGGTTCTATATGTGATCATAATGCAAACAAATATACACAGATGGAAAAATTCATTGATATGAGTTCAGGAATAAAGGAACAAAGGAAATTTTTTCATTAAAAATAAATTTTGTCATATTGATTGTGACATTTAATGTTCTATTATTTTTCAATCCTCTGAGTATCTACTTCACTTTGGAATAACTTCCCTCCACCCCCAATCATGTACAATTTTATTGGATTTTTAATAAGTTTCTTTAAAACAATAAAATAAATTAATGTCAAATATGGATCCTCTTAATGTCAAAGGTTTAGCACAATAAATTCCTTTACTTACAAGAGCTGTGTCGATTTCCTGAGCCAGTATAATTTGACTACTTATTATAAAGGATCAAACTAAATTTGAGAAAGATGAACTTATTGGAAATTGTCTAGTTTTATGATTTGGTGGTATGATGTAGTAATATTCTGGCAAAGTCTGAGATTCCTTTGATACCTGAAATTATATAATTTTATTATTTGTTCAGTCATAGGATTTGACCTTAGATGAGTCCATTTTTTATTCCACTCCCCATGATCTTCCTCCCTTGATCTTCCAATATAGTGGTCTTAATTGTATTCTCTGAAGCAAAATAAAATTAAAAACAAGTGTTCTTACATGTTGATCTATTAAATATTTAAATATAATTACTGTTGTCCCTCAGTCTTCTAATCCAATAGTAAAACATTCCTCATTATCTCAACTATTTCTCCTATTACAAATAAAATAGTTTTCTTGATTTCTAGACCTTTCATAATGCTTATTGCTATTGTGCCTCTGAAAGCAAGGAGTTCTGATTTAGGCATATGTTCAAATGATACCATCCCAATACTGAGCAAAGTGGAATTATTATATTCTTATATGTGGACATGCTATCTTTATTACTATAAATTTTTGTTTAGTTTTGTAATGTCCAACCATTGAATTATATTGAAATGGGATTATCCAAAATTTCTGAGATAGTAGGAAAAAACAGTTCTCTTAGACCATTTATCCTATATTTCTAAATAAATTTATGAACGTAAACTAATGTTTTAAATTTCACTGTCAGAAGTATTTTCAATTTTCAATTTGAAGTTAGCTAGTAAGGGAGTATACCTCTCTTTCCAGGACAGGATTGCAATGAACAATTTTGTTTATAAAAGGTGCCTATGTTTTAAAAAGTGTTCTATTAAATTGAATAGATATAAAATTCCAAGGTGATACTTTTAATGCCTTTAAATTATCAAAAAGAAAATGACTTTTGCTTCTTTCTCTCCTTACTCTCTATGTTGCTTATAAAATATATCATCTACATAGCAAAGGTCCCTTATTAGAAGTTAAGCTCCTTAAGGGCAGGTATTTTGTCATATGAAGTTCAATATCCTTTGGTCCAAGATAATTCTAAATTCCTAATCAAATATTCATATGGATCTATAATTTCATTAATTCTGTAATTCTTTCCAGTGATGCAGAGTAGCGCCCATCCATGCCTACCCATCCCTCTCATTCATGTACTCCTGAAATTTTATATGTTGCAAGTTTTGCTAGTTTTTTTCCCAATAACTGTGTCGTACCATTTACTTTTTACTTCGTCATATAATAAGCTAATATTTTCCTCTTATGATTCTCTTGAAACATCTTTAACTTCTATTTTCATTTGGAGATTCTTTTGGCTCATTCCCAAGACTTGCTTTGTCTATTATCCTCTTTGAAATATTCTTATTTCTTTGGAGGCAGCGTTGTTTAAGTTGCTAAATATATAATATATATACATACATATATATATATATATATATATATATATATATACACTTGTTGCTGTATAACAACCATATTTATGTATAGCTATAAATATATATAGGCATACATTTTTTTGTTTCTATCCAACCTGATTAAAACATTTGCATTCAAAATAGGAACTGTTATTGATATAGAAGTTAGACCTTCCAAAAAAGTTTTGCAATTCCCTGAAACTGATACAGTCCATACTCTTATACTTTTGTAAGTGCAGACCCAAGTGGATGCTCATTTATACTGTTTGTTTCAAATATACATATTTCTTGAAAAGTTCTATTGACTGTCCATTTATCCAGATCACTAAATCTTAACCTTTTGAAGAGAGATACTAACCCCTTTAACAATCAAAGAAATCCTATAGATTCCCTTCTGAGAAGTTTTTTGCATTCATAAAATGGAATATACAAATAACAGAGGAAAGTAGTTATTTTCAAATACTGTAATCAAAATCTTAAAACAAATGTATAAACACGCAATATCATAGGCCCCAGGTTGAGGAATAATAATCTGGATGAATGCAGAAATCAGGGAAATAGACATTTCATATTGAATCAGTCTTTCCTATTTGGATCATTTTTTCTTTACAAATATTTTTCAGGTGACTCTGGAATGTCTTGAGACTGGTTACATTCAACACAATACCATTTGCAAAATATAATATCTTGAGGATCTTAACACCACCACAGGGAATTCATTCCTCACCCCCCTTCAATGTCAACTCATCATTCACTGATACCTCAGTTTCATGTAGAAATGAGTCAAATATCTTTAGAAGTGCCAGCAGTTTTCATGTCCTCTCTTTTCTTACCTTCATAACATTTCTCCTTTCTTCTGATATTCCCTTCACCTGATGAATGCCATTAGCACCTTAGGTCTGAGTAACTGTAAAAGTCTCTAGTTGTTCCTTGTCTCTTCTCATTTCAATCTATCCTCCAGTCAGTTGCCAAAGTGATCCTCATAAAGCACAGGTTTGACAATATCATTGTCTGTTTAATCAGTTCTATTGGGTTCTTCTGATTTCTAGGTAAAATATAAACCTCTGCATGGGTTTTTAAATTCTTTCTGTTTCTTGTCCTTAAACATGACATGACTTTCTACTAACTGCACTTCATGACTGAGATTTCCCCCCCTCTTCACAGAAAATCATATTTTCCTTGAATTCATTTTTTTTCAAGGCAAATGGGGTTAAGTGGCTTGGCCAAGGCCACACAGCTAGATAATTATTAAGTGTCTAAGACTGGATTTGAACCCAGGTACTCCTGACTCCAGGGTTGGTGCTTTATCCACTGTATCACCTAGCTGCCCCCCTTGAATTCATTTTAAAAACTGACCTTAAATACTGCCTTATGTATAAGAACTTTCTTGATCCTTACAATGCTACTATTTTCTTAAGAATTCTCTAAATTTATCTTGTGTATAAGTCATATTTGCAAAGATGTTTGTATGCTTTCTTGACAGAATATAAATTCCTCAAAGAAATGTTTCCCCCATTCTTTTTACGTATTTATGCATTTATTTTATGTATTTATGTTCCTAGAAAATAGTAATTGCCTAAAAAATAATTAATGACAAAGGGGGATAACGTTTCTTTTGGGAGAAACAAGCATTTATTAAGGTCTATTAAATGCCAGGCAATGTAAGCACATTACAAATATTTATCATGATTTTCTTTTATGTTCCCAAGTTTTTTGTCATTATATGAAGTTCTCAGTCAATACTTTTGAATTAATGACAGGCAAATCCCATGCATATGATGACAGTACATATTGTAAATGCACTTTTCCAATGATCCCCACATCTTAAAAAGATTAATGGGAAGTCAAAATATAATTGAAAATATATTGTCAATCATTATAGCTAATTATTAAGGAGGGTAAATCACTAAAACATATTTAAAGTATCTTAAATAGATGATAAAAGAGCTATCAAAATTTACTCTGTTCTACAGTAATGCTTTAAAAAGTCGATTTCACATGAAAGTATGACCATTCATCATCCTCAAAGATTTTTTGGATGAGATAGAGAATATCATTTAAGGTGATATCTTAATTACTTTTTTTTATTCTTGAGGTTTGATGACTAATATATAGAGGAAGTTGTGATAGGAAGTGGAACTATAATTTACATTCTATTAGATAATTCCAGGTAAGGAAACTCAGATCAACACTTTTTATGCTATTTATAATTAAAGTTGTCTAGAACACTAAGGTAAAATGAATTTACCAAAGTCTAATAGTCATTATTTTCCATGTCCCAGGAACAACCTGAACCCAACTTAACAGTTTTTCAGAAAGCTCTCTATCCTCTATAATGCTACAAAATGCTAACTCTGCTTCTAACACATATATATTAGAAATTGCCATGAGCTTCATAGGAGTAAGTTACCACTGAAATGCCATATTCTAAGGAGTACAACTGCTCTTCTATCCTCTATTATTGTCTAATTTACCATTAATTCAAATATATATATATATATATATATATATATATTAATCAACTTACTTGCATAGTAATAATAATTGTGGCTATACTTTCTGATCAATATGTAAATAGAAATTGCCCATTGTTGTCCATACAGATATTAATATCTCATTTGGCTTGTACAATCGGATGCTTGTGAGCATAATTAGGTACTTAACCTTCATTTCAAGGGTATAAATAGATAATTACACCTAAAGTTAGGCTAATTATAGCCCCAATTATTTGTGTACATATTTTGATATTGGCTGAAATACACATATGGAAATTGAACAGGCAACTTTTAAGTTGTATCTATATAATAGTTAAATGACTACAAAAATTACCCCCAAATCAGTTAATCAACCTCTTTGTTCATAAGAAACCAAACAATTTAATTTCTTCCCCCTGCCCATGATGCTAAACAAATGCTTATTAAATTGAATTTAATTCTACTGATTTTTTGGAATTCAATGACTGAGTGTTTTGGCATCACATCAATGCAGTCTGTGAGATCCAACATTTAAATGTATTCATTTGATTACAAATTGTTTGATTCATGATATCTGTACTTCAGAGACTAAAGATATGGGCACTTCAGCCTTAATCAGATTTTCCCAGAGTTTGAGTTTCTGACTGTAAAGTAGCTTGTTTGGAAGATATTTTGCCTCTTTTAGTTAAGAAAACTCTAATGTGGAAATCATTGTTTCAAATGGTAGCTTGATGTAGAAAAAAGATAGCAGAGATGTGGGTTCAGATTCAATTTCTGCTTTTGATATCTAGGTGAAACTAGGATAATCAATTTAACAAATGAACCTCGGTTCCCTCATTCTTAAAATATCAATAATATTACTTCTACTACCAACCTCTCAAGATTGTTATAAAGGCAACATTTTATATTTAAGAGAGAACTGAATCAAAAGTGATAAGTTCAAATCTTGTCTCTGTTGTTTACTAACTTTGTGAACTTTGATAAAGTTACTTATCCTTTATAGGCCTTGTTTTTCTCATATGGAGAAGGATGGAGTGGGATGGAGTGAGCTGACAGATCTTTATGGTCCCTTCCAGATCCAAATCAATTGATTGTATGATCAGATAAAAGAATAATGGAATTTTGTAGGTTGAAAGGATCTCGGCAGTCATATAAAAATAATATTTTTAAAAAGAGCTAGCAAATATTGAGCATGTGTATAAAGATCCCTAATACTGTGAGATCTTGCAACTCCTGAGACAGAACATTGCACTTTGAAAAAAACTCTAGGGCTTTCAGTCAAAATGGTGGAGAGAAAACAGGCACTGTGCTAAGCTCTCCTGGTATCCCCTCAAAAAGAAACCCCTTAAAAGAAATTCATTAACAAAACTCAGAAAGAGAATCTATGGAAAGAACACCTACCAAAAGGTCTATTTCAAGGAACCATGGGTGAACCAGGAGCAGAGAGCAGAGGGCTAGTACAGGGGCAGTAGCTGGGGAGGCCAGAGGACCTAGCTGCAGAGGCTGTGGTGAGTGGCAGGTCTGAGGACAAACATTAACCATGGAATCTCTGGCTGGGGGAGTAAAGATCTGGTGAGTCAGAGGCAGGTTTGAGGGCAACTTCCAGCAGAGCAAAACTGGAGACCCACCTGGGGTTGGGGGCCTAATATCCATACTTTTAGCAGAGTCCTCTTACCAGAACAAAGAATAACTACCCACCCCACCCCTCACTCTCAGATGTGGGCAGTAGAGCTCCCTTAGGTGAAAGGGGGATTAACTAACCATTTTTCAAGAGCAAGTCAGACCCTGCTGCTGAGGAGCACTGAGGATCTAAAAACTCCAAAGAAAACAACAAGCACCCCGTACTGGTTGGCCCTTGGAGTTACTAAACCAAGTGAACAAAGCCTCTAGGGTTTTCAAAAGCAAACCTCTGAGGGCCAGCCCATCCTCCAACACAAGATTTAAGGAAAATGAAGAAAGGTTAATGGAAATGGGGGGGGGGGTATTGAGAAATATTTAGATGTAACAGATCCTAAACCAGAGAGATCTAGAATGTCTGAGGAGAATATGAATTGGTCTCCAGCCCAAAAAAGAGTCCCTTGAAGAAATGAAGAGGAAGTACAAAAATCATTTGGAAAAATTGGGAAAAGAAACTCAATAGAATATTAACACTTTGGAAGAGAAAATTAGCATCTTGCAACAAGAAAATAATTTCTTGGAAAATACAATTGGACATATACAAAATGAGAATAATTCTCTCAAATACTCAGTTGCACAAATGCAAAAAGAAATGATTCTCTCAAAATTACACTTGGCAAATGGAAAATTCCTTCAAAAATAGAACTGACCACTTGGAAAAAGTTGTGAAAGGTAAATGAAGAAAATTCTTCTCTAGGAAAAAAAAAGAATAGTCTGTAGAAACTAATGACTACATGAGACAACAAGATTCTGTTAAACAAAACCAAAAGATAGAAAAAAAGAAGAAAATGTAAACTACCACATCAGCAAAACCTGAGAATAACTGGCCCTCCTGAAAACATTGAAGAGGACAAAAAAGCCTGCACTTAATATTATAAGATTTAGTGATGGAAAATTGCCCTGCTATCATGGAACCAGAAGGCAAAATAGTTGTTGAATGAATACATTGATCCAGTCTAGAAAGGGACCCTGAAATGAAAATACCAAGAAATATTGTGGCCAAATTACAGAATTATGAAATAAAAGTGAAAATCCTATAAGCAGCCAGAAAGAAACTATTTAAATAACAAGGAGTCACAGTAAAGTTTACACAAGACCTGGCTGCATCAACATTAAGGGATCTAAGAAATTCGAATGAGATATTCTGAAGAACAAGGGAGTTTGAATGCCATTAAAAATTCACTATCTTGCAGAACTGAACCTTTTCTTGTAGGGAAAAACAATGGTCATTTAACAAAATGGGAGGCTTGTACCATTTCCTGGTGAAAAGACAAGAGCTAAACAGAAAATTAGGACATCAAACAGGAGACTCAAGAGACACATGAAAAGGTTAAAAATGGGTAAAGAAAAGAAAACTGCTATCCAATAAGATAAAACTAACTATATCCCTATCTGGGAGAAAGATTCTAATAACTCTTGAGAACTCTAACTCTATTATATAAAAATATACTTAGCCAGAAGTAATAGACACTCATGACTTTTCTGTGACTCAAATAGAATGAGTTAAAAACAATATTTCCTTAGAAGTGGGGACATTAGTGAGATGGTAGGATGGAGTAGATTGAATGGGGCAAATCTTATTACATTAAGAGGTACAAAGGACCTATTGAAATAGAGGGGAAGAAGGGAGAAGGTGAGAACCACCTGAATCTTACTTTCATCAGAACCGGCTTAAAGTTAACATTTATACACTCAGCTGAGTTACAAAACTTACATTACCTTTAAAGTATTAAAAGGTAAAAAGGGAAGGGGGGAGAAAAAAAGGGTACTAACAGAAGCAAGGGAAGGAAGGAAGAAGGAGCAAAGGGGAAGGTGAAAGAAAAAGGAGGGGATTGGATATAGGTGGGCAAACACTAAATGTGGTGGTATTCAGAAACAAAATATTGAGGAATATGGAAAAAAATAAAAAAGGAGTAAAATATAAAAAGAGGGAAGATAGCATGGAGAGGGGCCAATAAAGAGTTAGTAATTATAACATTGAATATGAATGGGATGAACTATCCCTTGAAATGTAAGCAAATAACAGAGTGGGTTAAAAACCAGAATCCTAAAATATGCTGCTTACACAAAACTCATTTGAAGCAGAGAGATACATACAGAGTAAAGGTAAAAAGTTGGAGCAAAATATATTTTACTTCAGCTGAAATATAAAAAGCAGGGCTAGCAATCCTTATCACAGACTAAGCAGCTGCAAAAATAGTTTTAAAAGAGATAATGGAGGAACCTATGTCCTCCTAAAAGGTACCACAGAAAATAAAGTAATATCAATACTAAATATGTATGTACCCAATTGTATAGCATCCAAATTCTTAGAGGAGAAGTTGAAAGAGTTACAGGAAGACATTGACAGCAAAACTCTACTAGTAGGAGACCTCAACCTCCCTCTCTCAGATTTAGTTAAATCTACCCATAAAATAAACAAGAAGGAAGTTAAGGGGCTAAATAGATTGTTAGAAAACCTAGACATGACAGACTTATGGAGCAAAATGAATGGGGATAGAAAGGAATATAGTATTTTTTCTACAGTACTTTTTTATTCCATGGCACTTCACAAAAATTGACCATGTACTAGGACATAAAAACCTAATATCAATTGCAGAAAGGCAGCAATAGTGAATACATCTTTCTCAGATCATAATTCAACAAAAAACTCATGCAATATTGGCCCAGGGAGATATGGACCCAATACTAATTAGAAACTAAATAAGCTCATTTTCAGGAGTGAGTGGATCAAACAAGTTATAGAAAGAATCAATTATTTCATCTGAGATAATCACAATAATTAAACAACATACCAAAGCCTATGGGATACAATCAAGGTGTGTTTCAGGGGATGTATTATATCTTTGAATGCTTACATCAATAAATGAGAGAAAGAGAAAATAAATGAACAAAATATACAACTAAAAAACTAGAGAAAGAACAAATTAAATACCAAACCCATTAAATACCAAATTAGAAACAATAAAAATTAAAAGAGAAATTAATAAAATAGAAAGCAAGAAAAATTTTTGAACTAATTAATAAAGCCAAGAGTTGGTTTTATGAAAAACAATATAATTGATAACCCTCAGATCAATTTGATTTAAAAAAAAAGAAAGAAGAAAACCAGATTGCTAGTATCATAAATGAAAAAGGTGAACTCACCACCAATGAGGAGGAAATTAAACTAATAATTCAGAATTGTTTTGCCCAAATCTATGTCAATAAATTTAATAATCTAAAAACATTTGTGAGTGTAGAAATCAATGGATTATTCTTTAAAATAATAAATAGTATCTATCTGAAACTATCAACAAGCATTACATGCAATGAGGATAGTCTAGAGGCATTCCCATTAAGATTGGGGTGAAACAAAGATACCCATTATCACCCATACTATTAAATATTGTATTAGAAATATTAGCTTCAGCAATAAGAGAAGGAAAAATAAATTGAAGGAATTAGAATTGGGAAGTCAGAGACAAAATCCTCACTCTTTGCAGATCACATGATGGTATACCTAGAGAATCCTAAAAAAATCTTCTTAAAAACTACTAGAAATAATTAGCAATTTTAGCCTAGTTGCAGGATATAAAATAAACCTTCATAAATCCACAACATTTTTATATATAACTAGCAAGACGTGGCAAAAGAGCTAGAAAGACAAATATCATTCAATGCCACTTCAGAAAATATAAATACCTGGGAGTTCACCTGCCAAAGCAGACTCAGAAACTTTTTGAAAACAATGACAAAACACTTCTCACACAAATTAAATCACCTTTAAATTACTGGGAAAATATCAACTGCTCATGGATAAGTTGAGGTAATAGAATAAAAATGAAAATTTTACATAAATTAACTGCTTGTTTAGTGCCCTACCAATCAAAATTCCAAAAAATTTCTTTAATTAGTTAGAAAAAATTGTGAGTAAAATCATATGGAGAAATAAAAACTAAATAATTTCCAAGGGATTTAATGGAAAAATTTGCAAAAGAAGGTGGCTTAGCCTTACCAGATCTAAAATTATATTATAAAGCATCAGTCATCAAAACTTGTATTGGTTAAGAAATAAGAGTTGTGAATTACAGAAATAAATTAGGTGCAATAACAGGAAATTATTATAATAATCTACTGGTTGATAAACTCAAAGCATCCAGCTATTGGCATAAAAACTCTCTCTTTGATAAAAACTGTTAGGAAAATTGCAAGTTAGTTTGTCAGAAACTTAGATTAGACAAACATCTCACACACTATACCAAGATAAGATCAAAATGGACCAAGAATTTAGACATAAAAATAATATATAAGCAAACTAGAAGATCAAGGAGTAGTTTTTCCAGTCAGATCTATGAAAAGGAAAACAGTTTATGACCAAAGAAGAGATGAAGAACATCATTAAAAACAAACTCGATAATTTTGATTACATTAAATTAAAAAGTTTTTGCACAGACAAAACCATTGTATCCAAGATCAAAAGAAATGTAATAAATTGAGAAACAATTTTTACAATTAGTATTTTTGACAAATGACTCATTTGTAAAGTATACAGAGATCTGAGTCAAATTACAAAAAAACAACCATTCCCCAATTGATTAATGGTCAAAGGATATGCAAAGGCAATTTATAGATGAAGAAATTAAAGGGCTCCATAGTCATAGGAAAAATTTCTCTAAATCACTACTTATTAGAGAAATGCAAATTAAAACATCTCTGAGGAACACCTCACACTTCTCATACTGTCTAATATGACCAGAAAGAACAATGATCAATGTTGGAAGGGATGTGGGAAATCTGGGACACATTGTTGGTGGAGCTGTGAACTTTCTAGAATCGATTTGGCATTACACCCTAAGGGAAAAAAGTACATCCCCTTTGATCCAGCAATACCAATACTGGGATTATACCTTGAAGAGATCATGAAAAAGGGTAAAAACATCACTTGTACAAAAATATTCATAGCAGCCCTGTTTGTGGTGGCAAATAATTGGAAATTTAATGAATGTCTTTCAGTTGGGAAATGGATTAACAAACTGTGCATATGGTTGTTATGAAACACTATTGTGCTATTAGAAAACAGGAAGGATGGGAATTCAGGGAAGCCTGGAGGGATTTGGATGAACTGATGTTGAGCAAAATGAAAAATACCAAAGTAATATTGTACACCCTAATAGCAACATGGGGATGATGATCAACCTCAAAGGAGTGTAGCATCAGTGTAACAGTCAGGAACAATTTTGGGCTATCTAAATTTGAACAAAGACCTAAGACTATTACCTTCAATTTAAAAAGAAAAACATTATCTTATTATGTTATTTTGCTATCTCTTATATTTTATTTTTCTTCCTTAAGAATATGATTTCTTTTTCATCACATTCATAGGGGGAAAATTGCAGAACTCAAAATAAATAAAATCTTTTTTAAAAAAAATTAAAAAATAAAATTAACCTTATTATGCAATCTTACTATCTCTTATACTTTTTTCTTCAGAAGGGTATGATTTGTCTCTTAACACAATAAATTTAGATCAATGTATAGTATGGAATCAATGTAAAGACTAACAGACTTGCTTCTTTAGGGGTGGGGGGGGAAGGGAAGCAATATTAGTGGAGAAAATGTAAAATTCAAAATAAATAAAATCTTTCAATAAAAAACAACAATAAAATCTAACCATAATGTCTCAAAAGTATTATTTTATTAGTAGTTTAATGCAGCACACATACTTTTGCGGAACATTGTGTTGGAAAGTTCTTCATGAAGTCAGGCCTAATTTTTCCACTTGGCAACTTCCAGCCAATTTTCCTAGTTCTGCAGTTTAGAGTAAATACCCCAAGGCTAATTTCTTTTACACAAGATAGTCCTTCTAATATTTGACTGTAGTTAATCTTTTTCCTCCTCCTTCTTCTCTTTTCCACTTCATTTATTTGTTTGTTTGTTTTTAGGATTTTCCAAGACAATGGGGTTAAGTGGCTTGTCCAAGGCCACACAATTAGGTAATTATTAAGTATCTGAAGTCACATTTGAACTCAAGTCCTCTTGACTCCAGGGCCAGTGTTCTATCTATGGCACAACCTAGCTACCCCTTCTTTTCTACTTTAAATAAAACTTTTAAATAGTAATTTCCATTAAAAAAATTCACCATTTTTTTTCTCAAAATGACTTTTTTTCACTGTGTTCTTCAGCTTGTTTTTATTTTTCACAAAATGTAGTGAGTTAACTGAACATAAAATTCCAAATTTATAAAATGTAGCAAGACTATCACTTGCTACTGGAAGCAATAGTAACCATTTTAGTTGAAGACAGTAACATTTTTTCTGTAAAGGTAATATCTTCTTATAATGCCACTTTATATAGTTGATTTTTGTTGTTGTTTCAGGTCCCTGGAATAATGTTTTTAGATAAGCCTCTCTCTAAGAAATCTTCTTTTCTTATTTTTATTAAAGATATTATTTAAGTTTTACAAATTTCCCCCATCTTGCTTCCCTACCCCCACCCCCACCACCCACAGAGAGGACTCTGTCAGTCTTTACTTTGTTTCCATGTTGTACCTTCATCCAAATTGGGTGTAATGAGAGAGAAATAATATCCTTAAAGAGAAGAGAAGTCTAAGAGCTAACAAGATCAGAAAATAAGATATCTGTTTTTTTTTTTTCTAAATTAAAGAGAATAGTCCTTGGACTTTGTTCAAACTCCACAGCTCCTTATCTGGATACAGATGGTGCTCTCCTTTGCAGACAGCCCAAAATTGTTCCTGATCGTTGCACTAATGGAATGAGCAAGTCCTTCAAGGTTGAACATCACTCCCATGTTGCTGTTAGGGTGTACAGTGTTTTTCTGGTTCTGCTCATCTAACTCAGCATCTGTTCATGCAAATCTCTCCAGGTTTCCCTGAAATCCCATCCCTCCTAGTTTCTAATAGAACAATAGTGTTCCATGACATACATATACCACAGTTTGCTAAGCCATTACCCAATTGAAGGACATTTTCTGGATTTCCAATTCTTTGCCACCACAAATAGGGCTGCTATGAATATTTTTGTACAAGTAATCTTTTTACCCTTTTTCATCATCACTTCAGGGTATAGACCCAGTAGTGGTATTGCTGGGTCAAAGGGTTTCCACATTTTTGTTTCCCTTTGGGCATAGTTCCAAATAGCTCTCCAGAAGGGCTGAATGAGTTCACAGCTCCACCAACAGTGTAGTAGTGTCCCAGATTTCCCCCATCCCTTCCAAAAATAATCATTATCCTTCCTGGTCATACTTGACAATCTGAGAGGTGTGAGGTGGTACCTCAGAGAAACTTTAATTTGCATTTCTCTACTAATTAATGATTTAGAGCATTTTTTCATGTGGTTAAGAATTGCTTTGATCTCCTCATCTGTAAATTGCCTTTGCATATCCTTTGACCATTTGTCAATTGGGGAATGGCTTCTTGTTTTAAAAATATGACTCAGTTCTCTGTATATTTTAGAAATGAGTCCTTTGTGAGAATCATTAGTTGTAAAGATTGTTTCCCAATTTATTACATTTCTTTTGATCTTGGTTACATTGGTTTTATCTGTGCAAAAGCTTTTTAATTTAATGTAATCGAAATCATCTAATTGGTTTTTGGTGTTGTTCTCTAACTCTTCCTTGGTCATAAACTGTGCCCCTTTCCATAGAGCTGACAGGTACACTAGTCCTTGATCTTCTAATTTGCTTATAGTATTGTTTTTTTATGTCTATGTCCTGTAACCATTTGGATCTAATCTTGGTAAAAGGTGTGAGGTGTTGGTATAATCTAAGTTTCTTCCTTACTAACTTCCAATTATGCCAGCAATTTTTATCAAAGAGGGAGTTTTTATCACAGTGGACACACTCTTTGGGTTTCTCAAACAGCAGATTACTATAATCCTCTCCTGCTTTTGCACCTAGTCTATTCCACTGGTCCACCACTCTATTTCTTAGCCAATACCAAAGAGTTTTGAGGACTGATGCGTCATAATATAATTTTAGATCGGGTAGGGCAAAGCCACCATTTTTGCACATTTTTTCATTAATCTTCTGGCAATTCTTGACTATTTATTTCCCCATATGAATTTACTTACAATTTTTTATAACTTGTTAAAGTAATTTTTTGGAGTTTTGATTGGTAGGCACTAAACAGATAGTTTAGTTTTGGTAGAATTGTCATTATTATTATATTAGCTCTAACCTATCCATGAGCATTTGACATTTGCCCAGTTATTTAAATCTGATTTAATTTGTATGAGAAGTGTTTTCATAAAGATTCTGAGTCTGTCTTGGCAAATAGACTCCCAAATATTTTATATTGTCAGAGGTTACTTTGAATGGGATTTCTCTTTCTAGCTCTTCCTGCTCTTTCTTGCTAGACATATATAGAAAAGTTGAGGATTTATGAAGGTTTATTTTATAACCTGCAACTTTGCTAAAATTGCTAATTGTTTCCACCAGATTTTTAGATGATTTATTGGGATTCTCTAGGTAGACCATTGTGTCATCTGCAAAGAGTGAGAGTTTTGTCTCTTCCTTCCCAATTCTAATTCCTTTAATTTCTTTTTCTTCTCTAATTGCTGATGCTAACATTTCTAATACAATATTGATTAATAGTGGTGATAATAGGCACCCTTGTTTCACCCCTGATCTTACTGGGAATGCCTCTAGCCTCCCCCCATTGAATATAATGCTTGTTGATGGTTTCAGATAGATACTGCTAATTATTCTAAGGAACAGTCCATTTATTCCTACACTCTCTAATGTTAGTAGGAATGGATGCTGTATTTTGTCCAAAGCTTTTTCAGCGTCTATTGATATGATCATATGGTTTCTGATAGGTGTGTTGTTGATATAATTGAGTATACAAACAGTTTTCCTAATATTGAACCAACCCTGCATTCCTGGAATAAATCCTACTTGATCATAATGTATTATCCTAGTGATGACTTGTTGTAATCATTTTGCTAAGATTTTATTTAGGATTTTTGCATCTATATTCATCAGGGAAATAGGTCTATAATTTTCTTTCTCTGTTTTAACTCTTCCTGGTTTAGGTAACAGCACCATATTGGTTTCAAAGAAAGAGTTAGGCAGAGTTCTATCTTTCCCTATTTTTCCAAAGAGTTTACATAGGATTGGAAACAATTGCTCCTTAAATGTTTGGTAGAATTCACTTTTGAATCCATCAGGCCCTGGAGATTTTTTTTAGGGAGTTCCGTAATGGCTTGTTGAATTTCTTTTTCTGAGATAGGGTTGATTAGGTATTTAATCTCTTCTTCATTTAACCGGGGCAACTTATATTTTTGTAAATATTCATCCATTTCACTTATAGTATCAAATTTATTAGCATAGATTTAGGCAAAATTATTTAGAATTATTACTTTAATTTCCTCCTCATTGGTGGTGAGTTCACCTTTTTCATTTATGATATTAGCTATTTGGTTTTCTTCTTTCTTTTTTAAATCAAATTGACCAGAAGTTTATTAATTTTATTGGTTTTTTTTCATAATACCAACTTTTGGTTTTCTTTATTAATTCAATAGTTTTTTGCTTTCAGTTTTATTAATTTTTCCTTTAATTTTTAGAATTTCTAATTTGGTATTTAATTGGGGATTTTTGATTTGTTTTTTCTCTAGTTTTTTCAGTTGCATGTTTAGTTCAATGATTTCCTCTTTCTCCATTTTATTCATATAAACATTTAGAGTTATAATATATTCCCTGAGAGTTGCTTTGAATGAATCCCATAGGTTTTGGTATGTTGTTTCATTATTATCATTAACTAGGATAAAATGGTTAATTCTTTCTATAATTTGTTTTTTGGTCTACTCTTTTTTTAAAATGAGGTTATTCAGTTTCCAATTTGTTCTTGGTCTACATCTCCTTGGCCCAGTATTGCATATGACTTTCATTGCAATGTGATCTGAGAAAGATGTATTCACTATTTCTGCCTTTCTGCAATTGATCATTAGGTTTTTATGTCCTAGTACATTGTCATTTTTTTGTATAACTTCCATGTACTGCAGAGAAAAAGTTATATTCCTTTCTATCCCCATTCAGTTTAATCCATAAGTCTACCATATCTAATTTTTCTAACAATCTCTTTACCTCCCTAATTTCTTTCTTGTTTATTTCATGATTCGATTCATCTAGATCTGATAGAGGGAGGTTGAGGTCTCCTACTAGTAGAGTTTTGGTGTCTATGTCTTCCTGTAGTTCTTTCAGTTTCTCCTCTAAGAATTTGGGTGCTGTCCCACTGGGTGCATATATATTCAATATTGAAATGACTTTATTGTCTATGGTACCTTTTAGGAGGATAAAGATTCCTTCCTTATCTCTTTTAATGCTATCTATTTTTGCTTCTGCTTTGTCTGAGATAAGGATTGCTACACCTGCTTTTTTTACTTCAGCTGAAGCAAAATATATTTTGCTGCAACCTTTTACCTTTGCTCTATATGTATCTCTGTGCTTCATATGAATTTCTTGTAAGCAGCATATTGTAGGATTCAGGTTTTTAATCCACTCTGCTATTTTCTTACATTTTAAGGGAGCGTTCATCCCATTCACATTCAAGGTTATAATTACTAATTCTTTATTGCCCTCAGTGCTATCTTCCCTCTGTTTGTATTTTCCTCCTTTACCCCCTTTTATCCATATTCCCCCAGGGTTTGTTTCTGAAAACCACCCCCCCTACAGTGTGTTTGCCCTCCTATATCACACCCTCCCCTTTCTTTCCCCTTTCCCTTTTTCCCTTCCTTTTGTTATTTTCACTTTTTCCCCCACTCCCCTTCCCTTTCTCCATCCCCCCCTTTCCCCTTTTAATACATGAAAGGTTAGATGTTTTATAAGTTACCTGAGTATGTGTAGGTTGACTTTAAGCCATTTCTGATAAGAAGAAGATTCAGGTGTTTCTCCTCTGCTCCCTTCCTCCCCACTATTACCATAGGTTTTTTTTTTTTAATACCTCTTAGTGCCATGAGATTTACCCCATTCAATCCCCTCCCTCCTCCCATCTCTTTCCTGTCCCCCTGTTTAGGGAGGTAGTGTTTTTTTTAGATCCTTCTATCTAAGTCATAGAAAATCTGAATGTCTGTCCCTTCCAGTTCTCTATATTCTATCAAATAGAGTCAAAATTCCTGAGAGTTATTAGAGTCTTTCTCCCAAGTGGGGTTAAAGCCAGTTACATCCCATTAGATGTCCCATGGATAGGTCATGAATGTCCATCATTTCTGGCTAGGTGTATTCTCTCTGTTAGAGTTATATTTCTCAAGGTTTATGAGAATCTTTATTTTTTTACACCATGCTGGTATATAGCCAGTTTCAACTCACTGTATTACATTTTTTTCCTTTTACTGCCCCCCCCCTTTTTTTGCCTTTTCATGTGTCTTTTGAACCTCCTGTTTGATGTCCAAATTTTCTGTTTAGCTCTGGTCTTTTCATCAGAAATTTTTGGAATTCTTCCATTTTGTTAAATGTCCATCTTTTTCCCTGGAAGAGAAGGCTCAGCTTTGCAGGAAAGTAGATTCTTGGCTGCATTCCAAGCTCCCATGCTCTTTGAAATATCTCATTCTAGGCCCTTCAATACCTTAAAGTTGATGCAGCAAAGTCCTGAGTGATCCTTACTGTGGCTCCTTGATACTTAAATTGTTTCTTTCTGGCTGCTTGCAGGATTTTCTCTTTTTATCTGATAGTTCTGGACTTTGGCCACAACATTCCTTGGTGTTTTCATTTTAGGATCTTTTTCTGGTGGGGATCAATATACTCTTTCAATAACTACTTTGCCCTCCGATTCCATGATATCAGGGAAGTTTTCCATTACTAGATCCTGTAATATTAAGTCCAGGCTTTTTTTCTCTTCAATTTTTTCAGGAAGTCCTATAATTTTCAGGTTGCCCCTCCTCGATCTATTCTAGAGGTCAGTGGTTTTGTTGATGAAGTATTTTACGTTTACTTCTATTTTTTTTTCTATTTTTTTGATTTTGGTTAACTGACTTTTGCTGTCTCATGGAGTCATTAGTTTCTGTACACTCCATTATTTTTGGGGGGGAGGAGTTTTCTTCATTAACCTCTTGCAACTCTTTTTTTCCAATTGGTCAATTCTACTTTTGAAAGAGCTTTCCATTTGACCAGTTGAGGTTTTGAGAGAATTAATTTCTTTTTGCATTTACTCATTTGAGGATCTGAGAGATTTATTCTCCTTTTGTGTTTGTCCAATTGTACTTTCTAAGGTTTGTTTTCTTGTTGCAAGGTATTAATTGGCTCTCCCAAATTTTTAAGCTACTTCCTTATTTCTTCAAGGAAGTCTTTCTATGCTGGAGACCCGATTATATTCTTCTCAGAGGTTCCAGGTCTCTCTGAGTTGGGGTCTTTCCCTTCCAGGAATTTCTCTATGGATCCACCTTTTCGCTGACCCTTCTTCATTATGCTAAGACCTTGAGTTGGGGGAGGGGGGCTGGTTCACCTGGGCTTGGGGTCGCTAAAGGCTTTACTGGGTGCAGTTTCTCTGGCTGGCCAGTAGGAGGTGCTGGTTGCCCTCTCTGGAGTATCTGTGACCTTGCTTGAGAGGCCTTCTCCCTTTGCCAGAAGGGAGGAGATGGAGCTATTGAATGCTTTTGCCTTCAAACAATGCTAGGCTTTACCCTGCCCTGAGGTCAATTCTCAGCTGGGCTGGTTCTTCTACTCACAGAACTGGGCCTGAGGCAGAAGTAGTTAGCATTTGTTTGTTTGGAAAGAGGCCTCTGTGCAATGGAGGCCTGGACTCAGAATTTCTCAGACCCTAGGAGCCTAGGGATGGTGTCCGCACCTGTCTGGCACCAGGACTCTCCCCCCAGCCTGCTCCCAGGGGAACAGCAACAACACCAGCTCTTCTGCTTCCCTGGGGACCCAAGCCCCTTTTGTCCAGCCCCACCGCTGATCCAGCAGGTCCGGCTCACCGGCCCTCAGACTCCCAGTTCCAATTCAGCTGTTAATATGGCTGATCAGGGGCTGATCCTCCCTCTGAGCCCAGACTCACCTGCCTGAATTCAGCCAAAGCTGCTGAGGGAGACAAATCCTGAGGTAGATGTTCTTTCTCCTCACTTTTCTTTCTGGGTTTTGTGGGTTGGATTTCTTTTAAGAGGTTTGTTTCATGTCATAGATGGGAAGAGTTCAGGAGACTTTAGAACTGTGCCTGTCTTCTCTCCGCCATCTTGGCTGGAAGTCAATCTTCTTTTTTTTATAACAAAATTTAAACTCCAAAAAAATTTACACTCAAAATTATTAAATTTCATCTAGTGTTCATCATTGTATGTCAAGCTCAGGTTGTATGCCCGTCATTTCAATGTATACTACTACTGCTCCTAATTTTGAATCATTAATAAATGTTATAAGGATATTGTCTATCTATTACCTAAGTCATTGAAAAGAATGCTAAAGAGTGCTGAGCCAAAGAGAAATAATTTGGACAATCACCTGAGAGTTTTCTTATAATCTTGCTAATTATTAAGAAATAATTTTGAGTCTTTTCATTCAAATATATATCAGTCTATGAAATGATATTATCAACTAGCCTGGATCTTTCAAGTCTGTCCCAAATAACTATTATTTATCCACAATCTTCCCCTCTTTTAGCAGCTTAGTAATCTTGTCAATAAAGAATAAAAGGTTTCCTTGAAAATACTTGTTCTTGATAAAGCTCTTTGTGGTGACACTTCTCTTTCTGGGTGTTTCCCTTAATAATACATTCTTAAACTTTTCACAAATTCAGAACAAATTAATTGTTGCATTAAAGAAAATTTTGGCTTCACTGTTTTGAAAATCAGGGTATTATGTGTAAAGTCATTTTAATCCCTTCAAGTACTTTATAAACATTAACTGTTGTTTTCAGTTAATTTACAATTTTAACCTGAAATTGTAAAGAGGTATTTTAGTCCCATTCATTATATTTTGTACTTAAACTTCATAGTGTATTACTTTCTGAAACTTGCCCTATCACGGCAGATCAGGGAAAGCTAAAAGTTGGGAAGAAGAAAAAAATTCCCTTCTATGCTTAGAACATTTTTCCCCTATATACATGAATAGTTCATGATTACTGGATATTTATTCCTCAGGGTTTGGTTACTTGGCCATCAATCAATAAAGTTGCATGCATGGCAATTGTTTTTTATGAAAGTGCTTTTGTTGTCGGTTTTATTTTCTCCCACCAAATACTAAGCAACACATTTGGAATGATTTGATTATGCAGAAATTGTGATCTTACCCTATTAATTCCCCTATTGGTTTTCAACTTTTATACTTGGTGATGACATATATATATATATATATATATATATATATATATATATATATATATATATATATATATATATAGTTTCATATTTTGCAAGGTTATAAGTAGAAATTAAATTACTTCTGAGACTATAAAACTCTTGAACCATAACCCTTAATGAAATTTGAGGAAACAAATTGATTACTATTCATAGTACTTCTCTAATGAAGTTGATATGTCAGAGATGTACAGCAGAAGGGGAAAAATGCTTTCATTCATCATCTTAGCAGTTAACTTGCAGGTAGGTGATCAGAAATGGAAAAAATAAATATATGTATATACCCAAAAGATCATGCAAACAATATATGCATATTTATACATATATATGCATATATAGTGTATTAATATATAGATATATGTACATTTGTACATTGTATTTTTACATTTTAACATTGTATTTTATGTTGTATTCTTAATTTATCATATTTTAATATTTTAGCTACATTTCAGAAAAGTTTAATTTGGAGGAATTTAACTTCTCTATTAATGTACTCAACTAAAAAGCTGATATTTCCCATTTAGTAAATGATTCTTTCAGTAATTCAAGGAGTCCATTTTGCTAAGCAATATTATTGACAGTTTGACTCCCTAGTGATATTCTTAGCAGTGGAAAGATACTACTAAACTCTGATTTACCACAGATTATACTCACTTTATAATTCAAAAATTAGATTTTTTTAAAAAATAGGATGAATGAATTAATTCAATGTATCTCACCTACCCCCAAATACAGAACATATTAACAGTCATAGCATAAATTGAAAGTGTAATTAAAATTCAATTTATTCCTTGAAGCTGCTGGGAGTCTAAACCATGGGGTTGCTGATAAGGTTAAAACTTCAAAGCATGCATTATATCTGGAAGCATTAAATAAAATTAATCTATGTATCATTATTAGGAAAATGTTAATGTAATAGCATTAATGATTATAGAAGCTTTTGTTATAATTGCTTTATGTGTAATCTCTAAGCAATATGCTTTTTAGTAAGCCTAATACTAGGGATATTCTCTATAGTTATTTAATTACTTTAAATACAGTGCTAATAATATTAGTATGCCAAGCTACAACTTTTAAAGGAATGTATGTATTAGGTTAAAACTTGCCATGCCTCTTTTAAGCCAAATTAAATTTAGATAAGAAAGGAGTAATATACACAAATCCATGCTCTGATATTTTTTTAATACTATGATTTTACTAGGAGAAGGAAACCCCCCACCCATGCAAACCACTCCTATTATACATATATGTAGGTATATATATATAAATATATATAAAGTAAATGTTGGAAAAGATTGCATTGTCTAATCATATAACCTTCTGATAAAGAGCCTCTCTAAATTCTACTAATGTGATTCTTCAACAACAGTTACAATCTTTTGCAAGCCCTGTATTCAGGTTCCTTCAGGTTTGGCTGGAGAAATAGGAATTTTTAGCTAGGTTTTGAGAAAAGCAAACTAACCTTTTACTCTGTTGAGAAAACAGAGTTTAACTCAAAAGGATAGGGCTAGACTATGACAGAGAGATATAGACTGTCATATGCTGTTTTCATCCCTCATAAATACTTCCATGATATATTAATCAGCACTATATTATATTGAAGATTTTCTAGGATTTGAGATGTCACTTCTATTTATTCCAACTTAGAGATATAGAAAAGCAAAGTTGTAGTTCAGTATGACAGCGTTTCAAGTAAAGTTTCTTATCTTTTTTTTTAAATAAAGCTGTCATGTTCATCACCATCAACAATAAAACCTGCTGAAGTAATTGTGAATTCTTATGTATTAAAGGCAAAGGTGTTTAGAAAATGTGATTGTCAAGTGGGATCTTTTTTCTGTAAACATTTTTGCTGGCACTACAAAAGTAAGAGAAAAAAATCTTGCAGAGAGGTTTGAAATTTTAAAAATAACATACTGAATTATCTTAGGAATTGAAAGAGATGATAAGTGTATTATTCTGGTTATTTCTAAGCAATTCTAAGAAACAAATTAAACATTAAATGCAGCCTCTTCAATATATTGTCAAAATACTGCACTATTACTTATTACACTACTTAGTGATGTGACTGCTCACAGCTGAAAGACAATTGAGAGGAGTTAAGGTGAAGAATCAAGAAATTCAATGTGTAGCAAGGTCAAGGGAAGGGAAAAATGGGAGATTTCTTGGGAAGTGGTGACATGTATTTTTCCCAGATTCAGACTGTAATAAATCTTACAGTCAGAATTCATAATACTCCAAAATATAAGTAAATTTCAACAAGTTTAAGCAATATATATATATATATATATATTGCTTTAAGCAATATATATATATATATATATGCAGAAGAGAGAGAGAGAGAGAGAGAGAGAGAGAGAGAATGTCTGTCTATCTAACTCTAGTTCTGTAGGTATCTGCATATCTACATGAGTGGTAAAATAAGCATAGGAAAATGGAAATGTTAACTAATGGAAACTTTATTATAGAATGCCAAAAAATCACAAAATATCATTGGAAATGATTTATGTATCCAGGACACTGAATTCCTTATCTTTAACTTTCTTGGTAAATATTGCCCCACTGCTCACTAAGGTTTAGCAATCTAGGTTTAGACATCTAAACTTCTTAGGAATTAGCAAAAAAATGCTAATTGGAGGGTCTCATAACTTAAAGTCCAAACTTTGTTCAAGATAGGTAGAATATTTTTTTCTTTTCTACAGACAATGCTATTGGTCTCATTATAAACTTCTTGAGCCCTGTCACCAATTTCTAACATTTCTAATCTTGAGAACTAGTCTCTCAGAGTGGTTTTTGCTTCTATACTATACTTCTTAACCTTTTTCCCAGTATCTAGTTCTTGACTTTATTGTAAAAACTTCTGAATTAATAAAAATGTATATTTTTAAATGTTTACTTTGTGCAAAGCACACTGGTAAGAGTTCCCCCCACCCCCCAAAAAAGGAAAAAATAGTTCCTGTTCATCAAAGAACTCATATTCTATTAAATTACAACAGCCATCAAAAGCAGCTGAATCACGAAATTTGGAGTCCTTAGAGCTGGGTTGGACACTGAAGATACTAAGGTGATTCACTGAATCTTAGGCCATTGCTAATTGCCTTGATGTTTGTCTTCTCTGATGACTATGAAAGAGCCAATGAGACTAAATACTGTTTCCCTTGTGATGTCACTGATCCTCTTCAAAAATTAAGACCTAATAACAATCACAGCTTTCTACATGTTTCAGCTTCAAATCAAATGGAAAGGCCCTGTGTCCCTCAGGATGAATATGACAAAGGTTTTGGTAATAATTTATCTTCCAATGACAAAATCATAACAATATCAAATTTTAAAACATGTGACAAAACCAAAAATTCGGTGGTGACACCTTCCTCCCTGATTACAGCAGCTGTGGCTTCTGAGGATCCAGATCTGGCTTACCTCCTGAAGCAATTTTCAAGTCACTGATTTACAAAACAATGTTCTTCCCAGAAAATGTTCACAAAGGAAAGATTAGAAACAGGAACTGTTATTTGCAGGGCTTTGGTGTTCAGGGTCCTAGTCTGCCTACAGCTGGATTCCAGTCAGAGTGGTAGCTGTCATTGTGGCTGTTTGACATTGACTGACAAATGCCATCACCTTTAGCTCTCCTTTCAGCTTCATTGGTGATGGAGGTTATGAAAGATGCCTGTCCATAGGAATTGCTCCCATAATTAGTATCCATTTTAAGAGGATATGGGTAGGGGAAGATACTGATCTAGAAGAATCTATTTTATTAAAGATAGGATTGCCTTGGTAGTAGCACTCTCATGGTTCTTGGTGACAACTGATATTGTGACACTGCCTTGTCAGAGTTTTGGGGGTCATGGTTCTAGGATGGCTCCACCTGGGTCTGAAGGGAGATCATTTGGTATCCTTTTCTTACCATGAATTAAATAATTTAGCATTAATTCTGTTTAACTTTTTGATTGACTTTAGTTCTTACATCTTATCTGTTTGTCTCACTTTTCAGAATATACATTTTTTTACTTGGTCTCAGAAATATCTATAGAATTTGTGATTACTCTGATTCCACAGGTCTCTTTGGGTCATTGGTCAGTTAATGTCTTTATTGTAACCGTCTTGTTACTATCTAACTTCCAATAATAAACTTATTTGCATCCAGGAAGGATATTTCCCTTCTCAACACTCATTTCATCTCAATTAAATTCAATAAATTAGTGATTACAATTAACTTTTACTTTGGCTTACCTTTTCAGTCTTATTTCACATTTCTCTCCTTTAAAGTTAAACTGGTCTGTTATCTACTCTGCTTCCCCTTGCTCTGTATATGATGTTCCTTTTCTTGCTTCTGTGCCTATCTCAAAAATATATTCCATTCTCACCTCTTCCTTTCAAACTCCATAAATCACTGTTCATTACCTTCCCTCACAAAGCTTTTCTGGTTCTCTGTAAAGTAGAGATGGGGAATGTTTGGGCAACTAGCCATGCAACTGCAGAAGGGGCTTGAAATTCAATTAATCTTGGAGCTTTTTATGGGAGAATTAATTGTTTCACCAAATATAGTGGTCTAATTTTTTTTAACTTAGTAATTTTGTATTTCTTGCAAATGATGTGAAAAATATCCAAATGACCCCGACAGGAAAAGGTGCCCCACCCCTGCTCTAAGTTTTTAATGATCTCTAACTTTTCCAATTGCTTTGTATTACTTGTACAATAATTGGCTTCAATTTATCTATTGTGCCTTTATATAAGGAACCTGTAAGATGTACTTTTATATAAAATGTAAGCTTCTTTCTGAGGACTGCTTCAGGTTTTTGTTTTGTTTTATTTTTCTTGGAATTACCAGGGTCTGGCATAAAGCTTGCACTTATTAGGTACTTTATAAATGCTTGTTGAAATAAGTTAATTCATTTTGCTATGTTATACCTCTTTTAATCAATTTCTCTTTGTTCTGTAGAATTTATTACTTTTTAGAGAAAGCTAAAATGTTAAACATTTATGCAAGCTTCACAGTATTTGCAAATGCATTTAAAATACATAATGCAGAGGAAGTATCAGGGATATTGGCTGATGTAATTCTTGTTTTTGAACTTTTCAATCATATGCAATAAATTCCCTCAAAGACTTTTGCTGAATAAGTCTAAATCCCCAATCAGATGTTGATTTATGGTATTTCTTGCCAACTTATTTCATCTTTTCTCATTAGTATGGAACTTTAAATCTCCGCTTGAGGCTTCTTTAGATTTTAATAATGAGCACTTTATGTCTGAGAATATTCTGTTATATATTACATCATTTTCAGTCTTGTGAAAAGTCGTTGGAACCAAACTATTAAAAATCTGCAGCTTATATGAAATGTCCTCATATATTCCAATCCTGAACACTCAATTGAGTATTGCCAATGGTTATCATTTTTAAGACTGTGTTATACCTTTAGTAGTTCAAAATCCTGTCAACTACCCACATCAAAATATCTGATCATTAAACATGACATCTTGTATCTATTCAACTGAGACAATGAATCCATTTGCTCTTTTATTTGAGGTTGTTCTGTACTATTTTGTTAGTGATTATAGAGAATTAGAATTAATGTTATTTTTATAATATAATTTTTATTTTATTAATATAATTAAATAAGAAAAATAGAACAAAGAAAGTTGAAATGGTGGGGGGTGCCTTTAAATATTGTTTCACACTGCAAATTCATGGCACTGGAGTAGTCTTTTCTCTTCCTAATTAGCTATTATTTGCTACCTCTGTCTCTAGTGGCAAAATTGATTTTCATTGTATACATACATACATATATATAAATACGTGTGTATGTATTATATATGCATGAGCATATATTAATAGATTGTATATATGTATGTATATGTGATATGTATATGCATATTTACATGTATATGGCAAGTGTGTTTCTACAAATGAGTCAAACATATATGTGCATGTGTGTATATATATGTATATACATGTATATATATACATATTTATATATATATATATATATATATATATGATTGGAGAGGGGGAGAGGGAGACAGACAGACAGACAGAGAGAGAGAGAGAGAGAGAGAGAGAGAGAGAGAGAGAGAGGGAGAGGGAGAGGGAGAGAGAGAACAGACAGAGAAAAATCAAAGATGAAAAGAAACAGAGATCAACAGTCAGAAAAAACCAGGACAAATAAAAAGAGAATGGTGGAGAGATATACATTAATAGAGAGAGATTTGAATAAATATAAAAGATTATAAGATACAAATTGGAAATTATATTTTGAAAAAAAATCTGAATATAAACCCTTCTCCCTTATTGTCACACTTTTTAGGAGCAATAAAAACTTCTAATTGTGAGCAGATATGAAAATCTTAGAATCTCTAACAAAATAACACTCTCTTTTATAGATGATTTCAATCCTTTATATATGATATGGAGATTTAAAGTATTTTCCCAATTTAAATTCTAAGACAACTTTTAAGTATTTTAAATATGCATTTCTTATATATAATATTAACTTTTTTATTTTTATACTTATTTATACATTTCAAATCACAGAGAATTTAAAATTGAAATATGTTTTGAAAGGATTTTCTATTCTAATTCCTCAGTAACTCAAAAATGTGTATGTCAATGAGCAGCTATCAAATCAATCAATCATCAAATACTTATGAAACATCCACCATGTGCTAGATATTGAGCAAAATCCTGGAATTATAGGACAAAAACAAATAAAGTGATTCCTAATCTCTATGATCTGTTATTCTTTTATAAGAGAGAACATCATTTATCTACACAAGAAAAGGTTAAATTAAATTCTTTCCTCCAACATTTTCTAATTTTTGGAAGAATTGAAAAGTTTGGCAAATGTTTGTCTAAATACAGTGAAGGAAAGAAAAGATTCCAAATTTTCTTGAAGATAATAATATTTGATGACACTTAGGATGGCAGAATTCATTCAATATAAATAGAAGAGATTGGAGGAGACTCAATTTTTGAAAGAAATTTATTTATTCCTACATTCAGTATTCTAAGAATATGCACTTGAATACTTCTTTCAAAATTATCTTGGTGCCTTATTTCTTCATAAAGTATATGCTATTTGCTTCCTACCTTCATTTTTGTTCTTGCAAATTGAGAGCAATAGAATTGTTGTTAATGGAAATACTTAAAAATGATAATGCATATAACAAAGTAATGAAACATGGTGTAATTTCTCCTTGGTTGAAATTTTATCACATATGATTCTGTGGATGAAGTTGTTCAACACATTCTAAATGAGTACATATGTAAGTATATATAACCAATGCAAGTGTACACATATTATATGGTGTGTGTATGCATAAGTTTGTATATGAATGTGTATAGTTTATATAAGCATACATTTTATATTTTATTGGTACATGGATATGTTTGTGTATGTATGTATGTGTATATGAATAGACAGACAGATAGATAGATAGATAGATAGATAGATAGATAGATAGATAGACAGATAGATTACATGAAGAAGAGTTCAAAACAATATCTACCAAAAAAATGTGTTGGTAATCAACATATCAGTCTTTTCTTGTTGAAATTTAAACAAACAAATAAAGATAAAGTTGTCTAACTCCAAATAACAAGGACTTTAATAAATATTTGTCAAATAAGTACATTCATAATACAACCTCTAGTTATAGTCATGACAAAGTTTTCCATTAAGATTACGAGTTGGGGGGGCAGCTAAGTTGTGCAGTGGATAGGGCACCGGCCCTGGAGTCAGGAGTACCTGAGTTCAAATATGGCCTCAGACACTTAATAATTATCTAGCTGTGTGGCATTGGGCAAGTCACTTAACCCCATTTGCCTTGCAAAAACTCAGAAAAAGATATTCTGGATTGGATATTTTATCTCTCCATTTGTACATAAATACATGCATATATATATAGTGGTAGTTTGTATCTTTGCACCTTTCAATAAACTCTCTGGTGTAAATATACAATATAATTTTAAAAATTGTTCTATTACCTTTCATATTTTTGTTAATGATGTCTTTCATATACGCAATAAAATTCTTTGAATATTTATGATTTGAAAAAAAGTATAGAAGGAACAGTTATTTTTTTCCTACTAAAAAGCACCTGGAGGGGCAGCTAGGTGGTGCAGTGGATAGAGCACCAGCTCTGAAGTCAGGAGTATCTGAGTTCAAATCTGGCCTCAGAAACTTAATAATTATCTAGCTGGGTGGCCTTGGGCAAGTCACTTAACCCTATTTGCCTTGCAAAAAATAAAAGAACCTTGATTTTCTTTTTTCAAAAATATTTAAATATTTGATATTTTCTTCTCTCTCTCTCTCTCTCTCTCTCTCTCTCTCTCTCTCTCTCTCTTTCTCTCTCTCTCTGACTTTTGCAAAAGCAACAGGGCTAAATGATTTGTACAAGGTCACATTGTTAGTAAGTGTCAAGTGCCTGAGGCTGAATTTGAATTCAGATGTTCTTGACTCCAGGACCTATTCATTAATATTTTTCTTATCTTTCATATACCCTGAGAATTAATCTCTTAAAATTCTCAATATCCTACTGCTCTTCAAATAATTCTCCTCTGTGTATACTTAGAAAAAATTAAGTTGTTTATTTCTATTCATTTGTGAAATGCATTAGTTATTGTATTTAAAGTCCATGTGGCATAGTTGACAAAAATTAGGTTAAAAATATTGAGTATCATTATTTATTTTCCAGAACCCATGGTGACAAAAATTATATTATTTTCACATTAATTATGATGGGATAAACATCATGAAAATGTAATTGCTTACTTTAATGATTTCACCAGAATAGTGAATAGACATGTTTCAAATAAAAGTGAATTGCACTTTGTGCCTGTGAGAATTTCAAGACCGATTAATCCTTTTAAAAATATAATAGCATCTGGAGCTATCAACTCTAAAAGAAAATTCTTTCTTCCTCATTTAAAGAAGAGCATATTCAAATAAAATGGATAAATTTTGGAAACTGGAATCAATATAATAATCCATAGTGATAAATGGTATTTATTTCAATGAACAACTGATTAATGGAATATTCATATTTAAGATTCATGTTTTGGCTTGATTTAGCAATTCATTTAGAAATAAATTCAATATGAATTTAATTAATTAAAATTATGTTTCAAATTGTAGAATATATGTTGTGTATAAATTTTCTTTTAATCACAGATATACATGTTTGGAATATTAAACTCTCATAACTTTGTGATAATTATTTATTATTTTTAATGCTACATACACGCTAAGATAACAAATAACTTTTCATAATAGGCCTTATTTTTTTAAAAAATTCATTTTTCAACTTTATATGTAAAAGATAAATTAACTTTTTTTTTTTAATTTTGAGTTTCAAATTCTATTCCTTTTGCCCTTCCCATTCCCATCCCATTCAGAAAGCAAGAAATTTGCCATGGGTTATGTAAAACACATCCATAATAGTCATGCTATTAAAGAAAACATATCTAAAAAAAAAGCTAAAGTGAGGTATGGATTTCATTGGAGGAGCTTAGATGGCAGTACCAATCTAGCATGCTCCCAGAGCTTTCCCCACACATTCATAAATAAATAAACACTACAGATTACACCAAGGAAAAAGAGAAGATTCAAAGAAGTTTTCAAGTGTACATATCATGGAGGATCTTCAGTGAAGGTCTGTCTCTTTGGGTAAAAAGGAGAAGTAAAGTCCAAGAGTCCAGAGAGTAGGGAAAGCCAGCAGGAGGCTTTCAGCCACAGTGCAATCCAAGTTACCACTTCACCAATAGCAGAGATCTCAGCTAGATAGCAAGCCAGCAGGGAGGATTCCAGAGCCCATAAAAAGGTCTGAACCCTGAAAACACCGGGGTAAAAGACAGGACTGGGTCAGGAATAAACCACTATTAAGTCAGAACCTGTACATAAAAGATGAAAAAAACCTCTGCAAAGGCAAGGGTTGGACTTCATAGGCAACATCTTGACAACAGTAAGCAAGGGATCAGAGCCCAATTCCAACAAAATAAAAACTTGGATCTATATTATCTAAACCCTAGAGTAGAACTAAAACCACAAAGATGAACAAAAAAAGCTAAAAGAGCGCTCAGTATAGAAATCTACTTTAGAGACAAAAATGACAGTAATTCCATTTCTCAAGAAGAAAGAAGTGAAAAATCATTCACAAGGGAATATATCAATACAGTCTGTAAACTGGACTCAAATACAAAAGCTAAATACAAAAGAATGTAAAAAGCCGAAAATGAAAGAAAGAAGAAAAGAAGAAGAAAAAGTTGAAAAAAAAGAAATGAAAATCATGCAGGAAAATTATGAAAAGTTGACCAAAGAGATTAACTCTGTAAAAAAGGAAAAATAATACACAGAAGGTAAATGAAGAAAATAAGACTCTATAAATTAGAATTGAATATATAGAAATCAAGGAATCTACAAGATTACAAGATTCCATTGAACAAAATAAAAAGGATGGAAAAAATTGAAGAAAATGTAAAGTACCTTCCAGGGAAAATGAATGACCTGGAAAATACATCCAGAAGATGCAATCTATGAATCACTGGGCTACCAGAAAGCCTGGAAAAACAAAAGAATCTTGAAACTGTCATTCAAGAAATTCTAAGAGAAAACTGCCTAAATTTACTAGAACAAGATAAATATGTAACTACTGGAAAAATCCATAGAACCCTTTCAGAAAGCGACCCCAGGATAAAAATTCAAAGGTCTGTAGTAGCCAAATTGTAGAACACTTAAATAAATGGGATAATATTGCAAGCAGCAAAAAGAAAATAATTCAAATATAAAGGAAAAACACTCAGACTCGCACAGGACCTATCAGCTTCAAAACTGAAGGACTGGAAGAACTGGAACAGCATATTTTGGAGGGCAAATGACCTGGTTCACAATCCAGAATGTATTACCCTGCAAAATTCACCCACCCTCTACTGTCAGGGATAAAGATGAATCTTCAGTGAAATAGAGGACTTTCAGAATTTCCTAACACAAAGGCCAGAACTGAAGAGAGAATTCAATGGCCAAATGCACAACACAAGAGTTCCATAAATAAAAATGGTAAATGAAAAGGAGAAGGAAAAAACAAAACAAAACAAAATAAATTTTGGTCAAGACTATCAAATTATATGCAACACTAAAAGGGAAGATATAACACTTCTAATTCTTTTCAACTTTAACTCTCTAAGGATAATTAAAGGGTAGAATACAATTGAAGAAAATGAACCCAAAAGAAAGGGGTATAATTGGATCTTACCTTTCCATTGTAGAAGTCCAAGATGACATCATCATGTTTTAGACAAAAAACTCTGAAGAAAAGCAGGGGTGTTAACTTTAAACTTAAGGGTCTCATTATGCTTTGACTCACTTTAATCACAAGGAGCTTAGCACCTTTTCTAATGAGGGCATTATAATTTTCAAGGACCTGAGACAGTGTCTCTATTACCTTACAATCATTTGTAAAGTTCTCAGGTGAGACCTGCAGAGCCTCCCCATTTCTTAGAGCTCTTTAAGCATCATAAACTTTGAGGACCTGAGTCAATGTTTCTTTAAGTTACATTCATATTAGTAAGGTTCTCAGGTGAGACCCTCAGAGCCTCCTAGTACTTAGAGATCTTTAAGATTCATGCAGTTTATTAGATCAGGGGTTGATGTAACAGGTGCTTGACTTAGTAAGGTCTTAAGTATCCCTTCTGGGGAGGGGGAGAAGTAATGTGTGAAGGAAGATTGGCCTGAGGGGAGGGGCACAAATAGTTCAAGAAATGATGTGACTTTGGATGATACTCTGTTTCCTGAGTAGGATTCTGTGTATTTGGAAGATACTTGAAAAGGGGGTAAGGTAAAAAATGATAATTATAATTTGATGCTATTTGCGTCAATGCTGTTTATCAAGCAATTAAGTAAACAATCTCTGATGATATCTTGATAGCAATAGCAGCTTATCAAGCAATCAAATAATCAAATTGTGAATGATGATACTTAATTAATAATATTAGAAAAATAAATAACAGGAAGGGAAGTGACAGGAAGATTTATAATTTTATAGGAAAAGAATGGAGAATGTCAATGCTGAGTAAATTCTATTCAATAGATTTTAGCCCAGTGAGGGAAAAAGATACATTCCCACTTGAATTTAAAAATATAACAATCTACAGGAAAGGGAAGGACAGGGAAAGGGAAAGACAATGGAAAAAGGGAAAGGGATAAAAGGGAAGGGAAGGAAAAAGTATAAGTGAAAATAAATTGATAGTTAATTTTTTAAAAGAAAAGTCAAAGGGGAAAGGTAGGAAAATTTTGGTGAGGGGGAAATAAGAGAAAAGGAAAGATAAATATAAATGGAAAAAGATAGCATGGAGGGAAATACAGAATTAGTCATCTTAATTGTAAAGGTAAATGGGATGAACTGTCCCATAAAATTATAATATATATATATAATTATGATATATGATTATATATATTAATATAATATAATTTAATCCATTATGCCTAATAGGAATTAAAAAATATAAATGGTAGTGATCCTAATCTCAGACAAAGTAAAGCAAAATCAGTCAACCTAAGTTGTGGTTCCAAGGCAAAATGACTACTAGAAGAATTAATATCAAGTTATTAGACTGGTTCTCTGAAAGGGAACAGTTTTTTTTTCAAATGCATTTATTTGCTTTCTAATTAATTATTTTTCAATAATTTTCAATAATCACTTTGGCAAAGTTTTCTGTCCTACACCCTTTCCTCTCCCTGCCATAAGATAACAAATAATTTGATATAGATTATATATGCAAAATCATGTTATACATATTTTACTTATATTTGAAGGAAAAATCTGAACAAATAGAAAAAACTCTTGAAAGACAAAAATAAATTAAAATTAGTAAAAATAGTATACTTTAATCTGCATTCAGATTCCACATTCATTTCTCTGCATATAGATGGTATTTTCTGTCACAAGTGATTTAGAATTGTCTTTGTTCACTGGATTGCCAAGAATGTTACTGATGTTGTGAACAAAATTCTCCTGGTTCTTCTCATTTCATTTATCATCAGTTTATGTAAGTATTTGCAGGCTTTTTTTTTTTCTGAAATCTTCCTGATCATCATTTCTTTTAGCACAATGATCCATTATATTCAAATATCACAGCTTGTCAGCCTTTTCCCAATTGGTGAACTTCCCCTCAATTTTCAATTCCTTGACACCAAAAAAATGAGATGTTATGGATATGCTTGCACTGGTGGGCTTTTTCTCTTTTATGATCCTTTTAAAAGGTTATTCACAATTATATAGTCTTTGAGACATAGTTCCAGGGATAATAGTTTGTTGCAAACTTGGAGGAAAAGTTGAGTCAGCACATAATTGGCAATATTGGAGCAAAAAATGAGTTAACAGCATTCAAAGATTTAATATACAAGTCTGCATTTACTAATCTGGGTCAGAACACTCACAAACATCAACATTGGTTCAAAGAAAATGATGGAAAAATACAGAAGCTGCTAAATGAAAAGGAAGAACTCCCCAGGCTTTATAAGCAGAAGACTTCATCCACTTCTAAGAAGGCAACATTTAATTCCATAAATAGTTGTTGTTGCTTTTTATCCTTCATTTTCAATGCTATCAGGGAGGTGATGCTGTAATATGCAAGTGAATTGAATTTGAATGAAGGATTTCCCTAATGAGGTTTGCATAGTCTTTAGCCTCACTTTCTCCTCCAGAGGCAGCTGAGTCCAGTGTGTAGGTGTAAATCAGGATGACTAGAGATGATCTTGGATGCTAGGAAATTAGGGTTAAGTGACTTGCCCAAGGTCACGCAGTAGAAAGGGTCTAGTGTATGAGGTTGGATTTTAACCAAGTTCTTCTTAACTTCAGGGTTTATCATCTATCTACTGTGCCGCCTAGCTGCCCCTCACTGTAAAAAGGAAAATAAAAGTGAATCTTAGAGAGATGCAGGGATTTGCAGCTCAGTAAAACAGCAGATGAAATTCAGTTTTATGCTATTAATAGCAACCCAAATTGCTTTTATTAGGCCCTGAAGGTTATTTATGGGTCAAAGACGAATGGTGCATTTCATCTACTCAGGATTGATAGAGCCACATTAATAAGAGATAGGTCCATGATCCTAGAAAGATGGACTGAACACTTCCATAATGTTCTCAATTGAATTGATGTGAAAACCACTTACCATTTAACTCAGGTTGATGTTAATCCCTAGTTGATTCCAACTGAGGAAAATGCTTTAATTGTCCTTAGGTTCTTTTGATGTGCTAAAGCACCTTGTGCTTATTCCATTCTAGCTGAGATTTTCAAGGTGGGATGTCCATTGTTCTTACAAGAGTTAACCATAATTTTCTGGATTATGTGGCATGAAGACATTATTCCTCAGTTTAAAGATACCTCTATTGTCCATTTCTACAAAAATAAAGGGATCAAATTAATAAAAAGATGATTACTTGGAAGATTATTATTTAACTAAGACCCAGTATGGCTTCAGAAAAGCTCAAGGTACAGTGGATATGTTTTTTTGCTGCCTGACAACTGCAGAAAAATTCCAAGAGCAGAAGTTTGTATTCAATGACCAATGGCTTTGATACTGTTAGTTGTGATGACTTATGAAAATTATGTCAAAATTTGGTTGTTTGGAGAAGTTCATCAATTTCATAGGTCAGTTTCCTGATGGCCTGCTTGCTCAGGTTTTAGATAATGGATAATTCCTAGCCACCAACAGAGTGAAACAAGGCTATGTAACTTGCTCTCATGCTTTCAACATGATGTTTTCAGGCAGATTGTCAAATACCTTCAATGAGGTATCAAGTTCATCTTCCATATGATTGATAAATTCTTCAAACTGAAAAGTCTACAAGTCAAACCCAAGGTGGGGAGTATTTCATCACGGTTTTTATTTGCACATTATAGCTCACTCAATGCAACCTCTGAAGCTGAAATACAGCAAAGGATGGATCAATTCTCTGATGCTTGTGCTAATTGATTGATTGAACAATTAACACTGGTGCATCAGTCAGTAACATACTATCTCATGAAACCATTCATTACAGCAAATGGAGAAGTTTTGAATACTGTGTTTGAATTCACTTACTTTGATAGTATGCATCCCAGAAATATATACATTGCTAATGAGATTGACACATATGTTGCCAGAGAAAAAATCAGTATTTGAAAGACTCAGAAGAAAATTGCATGAGAGAAGAGGTCAAACTGAAATTCTATAGAGATACTGTGCTAACCTTTTTGGTGTATGCCTATGAAACCTGGACAACATACTAGAACCATGACAAGAAATTGATTTACTTTTTTTTAAAAGTAAATCTGGGGGCAGCTAGGTGGCATAGCACCGGCCCTGGAGTCAGGAGTACCTGGGTTCAAATCCAGTCTCAGACACTTAATAATTACCTAGCTGTGTGGCCTTGCGCAAGCCACTTAAGCCCATTGCCTTGGGAAAAAACCTAAAAAAACAAAAAGTAAATCTGAAGATCAACTGGTAGGTTATGATACCAAAGTGAGTTCCTTGTTGTAATTAAACTGTCAAGCATTCAAACTCCACCATAGAGAGTACTACTCCAATGGATTGACCACATTGTTCAAATGCCCAAACTACACTTGCCAAAAAGACTATTTTATGGAGAACGCACACGAAGTACTTACATGGTGGTCAGAAAATAAATACAAGGAGATTTTCAAGTTTTGTCTTAAAAATTATGGAATTGATTGAATGACATGGGATGCACAATTGCAGGACCTTCCAACAAAATGTGATCTCATTAGAGAAGAGTCTGTGCTCTTTAAGTGAAGCAGAATTGACATAGATCAAAGGAAATATAAGAAGTACACATTTAAAGTATACACTGGGGCAGCTAGGTGGGGTAGTGGATGAAGCACCAGCCCTGGAGTCAGGAGTACCTGGGTTCAAATCCGGTCTCAAACAATTAATAATTACCTAGCTTTGTGGCCTTGGGCAAGCCACTTAACCCCATTTGCCTTGAAAAAAAAATAAAAATAAAGTATATACCCCAAATGTTCATATAGAATATTTGTGTCCATCCTATATTAGAGCATTTCAAGATCGTATTGGTCTGATCAACCATGGTCAGATATACTGTAACTTAACTCTAACATAGTAATATAATTTTGATTCTCTTCAAGAACATAGGTCAACAAACCACCAGCACAGATGAATTGCTAGTCTCAATTTGAGTCTAAGTCCATGTCTGAGCCTGGGGTTAAGTTATTCGAGTTATGACTTTTTATTTAATTGTATGTATATGCACATAGAGATTGACAAAGAACATATATGTAAGCATATACATATATCTTAAAAAAGGTAAAAACTAGATTAGATCTAGCTATATCATATATGGATTTATTTATATCTATCCCTATAGATGTATATCTGTTTTTATATATGCATATACATATACATAACGATATGTGTGTATGTGTATACATTTTTGTTTGAATTACATATATAATATATTTTATATGTATATATATATATATGTGTGTGTGTGTGTGTGTGTGTGTATGTGTGTGATGGACAGATGGATAGATAGGTAGATAGATAAACAGATAGATAGTGGGTAGGTAGATAGGTGAGTCTTCTTCACAAAGATGAAAATTGAGTCCATGGAACTTGATGAGATTCTCAAAAGATATTATACAGAGTATATAGGAGAGCCAAGGACACAGCTTTGAAGGATATGTATAGAGAATAAACTAAAGGAAGATATAACAAAGGAGAGAGGGAAGATGCTAACAGAGGAACCAAGAAAAATAATATAACAACTCAGAAAGGACAGATTAAACAGAATAAAAAGCTATTCCTGAATATCAAAGACTGCAGATGGATCAATGAATGAGGACTGAAAATAATGGTCATTGATCTTGATAATTAAGAAATCAATAGTAATTTAAAATTGAATGATATGGTCAAAATCAAGAACTCAGAGTAGACTGAAAAGAGAGAATATGGAGACACTGACTACTGATGAATTTCTCAAGGTGTTTAGCTTTGAAAGTAAGGAGAACCATAAGATAGAAACTATCAAGTATAGACAAATTAGGTATTTATTTTAAATATTTGTTTAAATTTAAAATATTATTAATATTTTAAAAGCATGTATGTGTGAGATGGAATATGGAAGTGTTAGTAGGTAAGAACAAAACAGAGAGACCTAGAGTTAAGGAAGAATGTATATGATGAAAATGAAAACCTACTAGGGAAGACAAGTTAGAAGGAAATCAAAAATGTATACATATATATATATATATACATATATATATATACATATATATATTTAGAAGGTGGCATCTAGGTGGTACAGTGAATAGAGCACTGACCCTGAAGTCAGGGGGACCTGACTTCTAATCCAGCTACAGACACTTAATAATTACCTAGCTGTGTGACCTTGGGAAAGTCACTTAACCCCATTGCCTTGTAAAAATAACAAAACAAACAAACAAATATGTGCATATACCTTGGCAAAAAGAGGGGTCACTTCATCATGAAAGGAAAGTTATTTAAGTGCTGTGAAATGATGATGAAAGTAGAAGACAGATTTCAAAAAATAGATTCATTTTGTTCTTTTTTTTCCTTTTTGAACAGCTTAAGGATAATTCTCAGAAAAGAAGTAAAAGGGAAGTGGTGACATAGAAAGTATGAGGACGGATTAAACAAAATTTGGGACAGCATCTGTGATAAATGGAAGAGTGAACCCTCATAAATCCTCAACTTTTCTATATATGTCAAGCAAGATACAGCAGGAAGAGCTGGAAAGAGAAATCCCATTCAAAGTAACCTCAGACAATGTAAAATATTTGGGAGTCTATTTGCCAAGACAGACTCAGAATCTTTTTGAAAACAATTATAAAACACTTCTCACACAAATTAAATCAGATTTAAATAACTGGGCAAATGCTCATGAATAGGTAGAGCTAATATAATAAAAATGACAATTCTACTAAAACTAAACTATCTGTTTATTGCCTTACCAGTCAAAATTCCAAAAAATTACTTTAATGAGTTAGAAGAAATTGTAAGTAAATTCATATGGAAAATAAAAAGTCAAGAATTGCCAGGAGCTTAATGAAAAAAGAAGTACATAAGAAGGTGGCTTAGCCCTACCTGATCTAAAATTATATTATAAAGCATCAGTCCTCAAAATTGTTTGGTATTGGCTAAGAAATAGAGTGGTGGACCAGTGGAATAGACTAGGTGTAAAAGCAGGAAAGGATTATAGTAATCTGCTGTTTGATAAACACAAAGGATCTAGCCATAGGGATAAAAACTCCCTCTTTGATAAAAACTGCTGGAATAATTGGAAGTTAGTATGGAAGAAACTTAGATTAGACCAACACCTCATACCCTTTACCAAGATAAGATCCAAATGGTTACAGGACTAAGACATATAAAACAATACTATAAGCAAATTAGAAGGTCAAGGACTAGTTTACCTATCAGATCTATGGAAAGGGGAGCAGTTTATGACTAAAGAAGAGTTGGAGAACATCAGCAAAAACCAATTAGATGATTTTGATTACATTAAATTAAAAAGCTTCTGCACAAATAAAACCACTGTAACCAAGATCAAAAGAAATGTAGTAAACTGGGAAACAATCTTTATAATTAATGATTCTGACAAAGGACTCATTTTGAAAATATACAGAGAACTGAGTCATATTTTTAAAACAAAAAGCCATTCCCCAATTGACAAATGGTCAAAGGATATGCAAAGGCAATTTACAGATGAGGAGATCAAAGCAATCCATAGCCATATGAAAAAATGCTCTAAATCATTAATTATTAGAGAAATACAAATTAAAACTTCTCTGAGGTATCACCTCACACCTCTCAGATTGGCTAGTATGACCAGAAAGGATAATGATCATTGTTGGAAGGGATGTGGGAAATCTGGGACACTATTACACTGTGGAGGTGTGAACTCATCCAACCCTTCTGGAAAGCTATTTGGAACTATACCCAAAGGGAAACAAAAATGTGCATACACTTTGACCCAGCAATACCACTACTGGGTCTATACCCTGTAGAGATGATGAAAAAGGGTAAAAACATTACTTGTACGAAAATATTTATAGCAGCCCTGTTTGTGGTGGCAAAGAATTGGAAATCAAGTAAATGTCCTTCAATTGGGGAATGGCTTAGCAAACTGTGGTATATGTATGTCATGGAACACTACTGTTCTATTAGAAACCAGGAGGGACTGGATTTCAGTGAAGCCTGGAGGGATTTGCATGAACTGATGCTGAGTGAGATGAGCAGATCCAGAAAAACACTGTATACCCTAATAGCAACATGGAAGTGATGTTCAACCCTGAAGGACTTGCTCATCCCATCAGTGCAACAATCAGGAGCAATTTGGGGCTGTCTGCAAAGGAGAGTGCCATCTGTATCCAGATAAGGAGCTGTGGAGCTTGAACAAAGTTCAAGGACTATTCCCTTCAATTTAGAAAAACACAGATATCTTATTGTCTGATCTTGTTACCTCTTAGACTTCTGGTCTCTTCTCTAAGGATATGATTTCTCTCTCATCACACCCAATTTGGATCAAGGTACAACATGGAAACAAAGTAAAGACTGACAGATCATGGAGGGGACGGGGAAGGGAAGTAAGGTTGGGGGGGGATTGTAAAACTCAAATAATATCTTTAATAAAAATTAGTTTAAAAAAGAGTGAATCCATTAGAGGCTTAAAAGACTTGTTTGCAGTAGTGATGACCCATTTGAGATTTTGTAATTTAGGTTTGTATGAGACCCAGTCAGCATGGTATTATGATTTTTCTCTAGTTCAATTCCACAATATATAATTACATTGACTGTTTATGATAGGAGTAATTTAAAATCAAGTATAAACCAAAACATGATCAAAAACTGATAAGTAAAGGGTATTTAAGGAAGGAGAACAGCACTCAGCAGAATTGAATCAAAAAGGAATTCTAATTCTCTCCATGAATAATTAATTATTTAAAAATATTAGAAATGTAGAAGTCTGAAAATATCTTACTGGAAGATATCAAGGTGTATTTCAATTGGCCTTGATGTCATCTTGTTGGTGTATTTTAAATAAAGAGTAATTTTCTGATTAGACATCAATTACTCAATAAGCCTTACTATATTTAACTCTAAACTATATAATTGTGGCACATGACTTAAGCCTGGAATGTGGAAATGAAAAGACTGCTTAGTGCTAATAAAGATACTATAAATATAATATTATGTTTAAATAAATCTTTAAAAAGCATAAAATTATTAATTCTTTTTCTATGTTTAGGATTTTTAGACTTATTATATCTCAGTGAATATATTGTTTTCTTATTTCTAGATTTCTTGAGCCAACTGAATTGTGAATATTTTTTCACAAAGTAAAGATCTAATGGAATAGAAAAAAGGCACAAAATTTAGGGTTGTATAAAGATATGGATTCAAGTTTCAACTTTACAGTTTATAGTGTTATAGAATTCTGTTGCACAACCAAAGTGCATAGGATGATGGCTCCATTTAGAGTTCCAAACAAGACCATTTCCTAGAGAATCATAATGATTTGTGAAGAAAGTTCTTGGAGAGACTGTGTTGATATTCAGTAGCTGTTTCTTCTTGGTATTCCATATGTTGATGAAGTGTATCTCTGTCAATGGAAACATTCAAGAAGGGTTATTTCATTCTGATATTTATTTTGATTCATTTGGTGAATCCTTAGTTCATTGTCTCTGGTGAAGAACCACAGCTATTGTAGGAGTTTTAAATGTTCAATAGAGAGAGTCATCCATACCCTTAAAATGGGAATTCAAAATGCAGTATTGAAAAATGCCAAGGAGCAAAAAACTATTTTTCAGAAGTGTCCTTCTGGACTTCAGCCCAGTGGTAGCTGAGGCTCAACCTCATTCATCAGTCATGCTGCTTTTGGAAATGAACATGAATGGACCAATATTGTGTTAGAGACTTGTAAAATTCTGAGCCAAATCCCTTCCCCACAACCAAAATCAATGATTGTTTAGTGATGATACATGAGTCTTACTTCATCTGCAGCTCTGCTAACTCATTAATGTCTCCTCCCCTCCCCCAGCTCTACTAACTCTACCACTTTCCAACTGACTCTTATGTCTTGCATCCCCTCTTAGGTTGGGAAACCCTTTGAGGGAAGGGGTTATCATTCTTAATTGGATCCTCATACTTAGCACACTGTCTGGCATATATTAGGAGCTTAATCAATATGTTTTTTAATGTAACTGCATATGCTTCTGGGGAAAATATTTCAATGTTAATGTTAATTCTTGTCATATCTTTGAAATAAGTACCCATTATGACAACTAATAACATTATATGATTAAAAGTAATTGGGATAGGGGCAGCTAGGTTTGCACACTGGATATAACATTGGCCCAGGAGTTAAGAAGACCTGAGCTGAAATTTGGTCTTAAACATTTAATAATTGTTTAGTTGTGAGAGTTTGGGCAAGTCATTTAAGTCCATTGCCTTGCAAAAACAAAAAAAGTAATTGAGATTATTAAGATAGTCATGTAATATGTGAAAACAAAGATGGTAGAGGTTTGAGCCATAGCATTTAAGAGGAGATAAATCAATCTCTCAGGTTATCCTAGAATGCTCAGAAGGTAGGAATGATATAGTAAGCCTATATCTTTGAGCAAGTTAGGAGAATTTCTGTGCTAGTAGTAAGGTGATAGGGTAGGTCATTTAAGTTAACAAAGCCTTGGTTTCAGGTAAAACAGGAACAACAATGTCTGCCCTTCCTACTCCATAAAATCATTGAGAGCTGGAGAAAAACAAAGGAAGAAGACAAGAAAAGGACAAGGAAGATGAGGAAGAGGAGAAGGGGAAGGAAGACCACAAAACTGTCTTTCTATGTTGCAGTCATACTACTATCATTTGTTGTTTCAACTTTATGAACTGAGTTAATGAACTACTTTATCAAAATATTGTTAAAACCAAAAGATATTATTCCAAATGGAAGCACAAGCAATAAAAATTTGATTTTTGCCTTGCAACCTTTCCCTTCCCCCACTCTCCCCACTCAAATATATATATATATATATATATATATATATATATATATATATATATATATATATATGAATTTTTCCCTGTGTCTTAATTTGTTAGTTATTTCATAAACACATAGATTTGGAAAGAAACATAATTGTCTAATAATCTGCCCCTACCTTTAATTCTAAGATGAGAAAATGAAAGATCATTATGATTATGTTACTGCACAAAGTCACATGGGCCATAATTGGTAGAGAAGAAGCTGAATGCTGAAATTCTGTTTTCAACAAATGTTCGTTTTTCCAATGATATCTTCTGTTACTGATAGAATCTTATTTAGGTTTTGGGAAAAAAGTAAGAGGGTAAGAGGCAGTAGAAGAATGGAGGCTACAGGTTGTCTTCAAAGAAAAAAAACACTTAAAATGATTAAGAAGAAATTGATCTTAAAAAAAGGATTGGAGAGATAATATGGTGAGGAGAAATTGAAGAAAATTTGGAGAAAATATTCCATTTCTAAGTCTTACTTCTTCAGTCTGTATAAGAATTTTGAAAGATAAGAGCTAGGGAAATGGACTAATGATATAAAGATATAAATTCAACAGAAAGAAAAGCAAATGAAGTTAGCAAAGCAAGTTCAGTAAGAAAGGGCAAGATTCTTTTTTTAAATGGAGCAATAAGTGAGAGATAAAGGATAAAGGAAAAATAACATCAAGATATGTTTTTAATGGAGACAAAAGAATGAACTATGTGATTTTTTAGTTGTAAAACTAGATTAGGGTACAACTAGGTAGAACAATGAATAGAGCACTGGCCCTGGGGTCAGGAGGATCCGAGTTCAAATTCAAATCAGACTCCTAAAAATTACTTTGGGCAAGTCACTTATCCCCATTACCTTGCAAAAAACAACAAAAAAAGAGTTTAACAAAAAGGAGAAATAATATTAAAAGTATAAATTAAAGAGTATTGAATAAATCAATTAAATTAAGTAGAGTATTAATAATACAAATTTAAAATATAAAAAAATTAAAATTGATAATTCACAAAAATAAAGAATAACAGATATTATGGGAAAAATTTTGTCCAGATGCATTCCAATTAAAAAACAAACTTACAACAAAATAGCTGAATATTTACAAAAATACAGATCAGGCAGATTAAGAGGATAGTAAATAGAAAATTTAGAAAAAAGTTTTAAAAGGATAAATTGGACAATTTATAAATGTGCTCCGAATAAAAAAATAAAATTAAATAAACAAAATGAAATTCAGGAAAAGATTAATATGGTTGTGACTTTAATTAACCCAATAAAAATTATTAAATAAAAATAGCTAAACCAACCTAAAATAAAGATTGTATCTTTTAATCAGTGTTTTTATATCAGGAAGCTGTATTTCTTTTAACATAAGGCAATCGATAATCATAATAGATCATGTTAATAGCAATCACAACAATAATCAAAATTATATAAACAGAAAAGCTTTCAACAAAATATAAAAATACAAAACCAATTTTGGAAAGCTATGAATAAATAGACATCACCTTAAATTATGATACTAGTATCATATCTAAAATGAAAAGTAAGTTTGAAAATGGAACTATATAAGGCAAATAAATTACTATTTATTCCAAATACATGAAGAGGGAAGAAAAATGTTCATTGTCATTACTTTTATTTGAAATTGAGGTAAAGAGGATTCAAAACCATCAATTTTCAAAAATATATTGTTTAACATTGTAGTCAACTAAGAACATCACATAGTATCATCAGCAAAGTAGCAGGATACATATAAATCTAAATAAATTATCTGCATTTCTATGTAACAGTTATAAAACCAACAAAAAGAATTAGAAAAAAAGTTTACATTGAAAATAGATAAATGAAAGAAGAATACCATTTAAAATTCTACCATATTTTGTAAATAATATGTAACAGGATACAAATAAGCATTATATGAATATATCCATAAGATGACATTTTTAGAAATAAAAACTGAGTACATTAACACTGTAATGCTGACTATTTGTTAGAGTTTTTCTAAAATTTTCTAAAAATGTTAGAGCTTTTCTTTTGCAAGGCTAATTAGACAATGGAATGATACTATGACTAGTCAATCAGGGGGCCTTCTGATGCCCAGAGCTGTTTGACATACCAGTGATTCTTTGTGAGCTAAACTTTTACTGAACTCACAGATGTCTCCAAATGCTGAAATCACTATTGACCAAGTCAGAGGGAAATGCAAATATTAGTTCCTTATAACTAAAGAGCAGCAAACATTTTGCTTTCTGAATTTTACAGATACCTTCCTCCTAAATCCCCACTTCCCACCTGATTTTCTAATTCACTCTGCCATGAATATCTCAGATATATATAAATACCTTACTCTTTTCAACTCTCATTTTGCAGATGGCACCATTGTCTTATTCTACCAGCTTGCTTGCGTCTTCTCAGGAAACAAATGCATTTATAATCTTTGTATACTGAGACCAGATGGGTTCCTTCCAGGTTCTCCTTTCAGTCCTTTTATTCAGCAGTTCATAGGGGTAAATAATATTTCTTGTTATTCAGTCATTGCAGATTTTGTAACCCTATATGATATTTTCCTGGAAAAGATATTGGAATGGTTTGATATTTTCTTCTTCAGCTCATTTTACATTTGAAAAGAAAAAAGAGGAGGGGGGCAGCTGGGTGGTTCAGTGGATGGAGCACAGGTCCTGGAGTCAGGAGGGTCTGAGTTCAAATTTGGCCTCAGACACTAAATAATAGACTGTCAATGTGACCTTGAGCAAGTCAATTAACCAAATTGACTTAAATAAATAAAAATTTTGAAAAACTGATGAAAGCAGGGTTACATGATTTGTCCAGGTCATATAACTGGTGTCTAATGATACCTAACTCAGTTATGTCTTCCTGACTCTAGTGCAAGCACTCTCTTCACTGTATCACCTAGTTACTTCTAGGTAGCCATAATAATTTGTGGGGTAAGCCACAGTCCTATGATAAATGAAAATATTATCAAAATGAATAATCATATTCAGTGCCAATAAACCTATCCAAGAATTACGTTATAAAACTAGAAAAAATTAAAAGTAATAATAATTCAATCTCAGACACAAAAGATCAAGAATTCATTTTAAGTAACTTGTTTGATTAATTATTATATATTTTATAAGGAAAAACAAGCTGTACATTAAAAAATGCAGTTTCGTGAACAACCGTCTCTATTCTTATTTTAATTGAACTTTATTATGTTTGGAATAAAATAACAATAAATTGAGTGTATGAAGGGGAAACATTTCTAATAACTCTAGAAAGGTAGGCAAGAGTCGTACTACAAAGGGCATAAGGTTTTTTAACTACAGGGCAACCAATAATTTCAATGAGGGATAATTTTTTTTTTATCAAAGAACTTGAGGGGTAGCTAGCTAGGTGGTGCAATGGATCATAGATCACCTTCCCTGCAGTCAGGAGGAGCTGAGTTCAAATCCAGTCTGAGACAATTAATAATTACCCAGTTGTGTGATCTTGGGCAAGTCACTTTCACTTAACCCCATTGCCTTGCAAAAAAAAAAAAACATGAATGAAAGGAAATTTCAAAGTACACTACCAAGCACTATTTATCAATACAATTTGTTTCTGCTCAAAAATCAAGATTGATTAGTGAAATAGATTAGCACTATAACAAAATTCATAATGAACTTAGTAGCCTAGCTTTTAATAAGAACAGTAAGTAAATATTAAGCACCTGCTATATGAAAGGCACTATATTATAATTTGTAGATAATAGAAACAGTGCATTCAAAACACAAAGCAAAATAAAACCATCTGTTTTCAAGGAGTTCATAGTCAAATGTATTACAAAAACAAAACAATTTTGAACAAACAACATGTAGAAAGAAGATATTAGAATTAATTGACAGAGGAAAGTTGCTAAAATTAAGGAGTATCAGGAATATATGGAAGATGAGATTTTATCTGGGACCTGAAGAAAGCCTGAAAATCCAAGAGGGGAAGATAAACAAGCAGACAGTTCCAGAAAGGGAAGATAATTACTTGAAATTCACATAGATGGAATATGTATGTTTCTGTGTGAAGAAAAGTAGGTTTGTCAGTGTCACCAGATCATAGATATATGGAAGGTAGTTCAGTATGAGACTGAATAAATGGAAGATACTGGTATATAAAAGATTTTTAAAGTGGAACAAGATTTACATTTCATTTTAAGAAGTCTTAGGGAATTAGTGGAGCTTATAGACTAGCTGGAGGAAAGGACATGATAAGAATTGCATATTAATAATGTCAATTTGTTAACCGAGTGCAGAATGTATGCTAATGGTGTTAGATAAATACCAACCAGTAGCCTAATATAATAGTGCTATTATCTGGTGATGGCGGCCTTCACCAAGCTAATGGCAATGTCAGAGGAAAGCTCTAAGCATAGTAAGAGATACTGCAAATGTAGAAACAAGAAAAGATAGTGTATATCCTATAATTGGAGAGTAAGGGAGAGCAATGATGAAATTCATGAAAAGAAATATAAAAGCCTAACATACAATGTACTATAATATTTATGATATTTATTAAAGTGAACATACCATATTTGAATGATACTAAAAATTAAAATTCATATTTTCCTTGATATAACAACAAACCAAATTTCAAACACAATGCAAGTACTAAATGAATTGTGCTAATTGAGGTGAGAAGGTAAAAATTGGGGTGATTTAAAATTTTATCCTAAATGCATCTTAAAATTATATGAAAGGCTGGGCATATAAATCAATAAATGAGAGGTTCTTTGTTCTTTTTTTTTTTTTTAAGGATGGAGCTTTTATTTTTATTTAGGTTTTTTTTGCAAGGCAAACAGGGTTAAGTGGCTTGCCCAAGGCCACACAGCTAGGTAATTATTAAGTATCTGAGACCTGATTTGAATCCAGGTACTCCTGACTTCAGGGCCGGTGCTTTATCCACTATGCCACCTAGCCACCCCAAGGTTCTTTGTTCTTAAGGAGCAGTTGGAGGTCATGACACATTCAGGAAGGTTGAGCTCCACTATTGGATATCCTAACACTGTGATTAAGGGGCATAAGAAGTAGGGAATATTTAGATGCATAAGAGGTTCAGATAGCAGCATCTGGAGACCTGGACAATGGAAAAATGCTGGAAATACCACATTTTCCCCAGTGTAAGATGTGCTCTTTTTCAAAAAATTTGTGATCTAAAAACTAGAAGTGATTGTAGATTTTTTTCACTCACATTTCCTACTTTTTTGTGCTTGTTGTCTTTGCGCTCATTGTTTCTCATTTGTTACTGATATATTAAGTTACATTTGGCCACATTCTGCCCAGAAATGTCTCAGATAAGATAAGATAAGATGAGATGAGATGAGATGAGATGAGATGAGATGAGATGAGATGAGATGAGATGAGATGAGATGAGATGAGATAAGGTAAGATTTTTGTACAGTGTTGAATTCAAATTCAAAGGGTTCTAGTTTGCAAAAATGAATGGAAATCATGCTGTTGAATGTCAATTTGGTCCTCCTCAAACTGAGAAAATTGCCTGGCAGAAGAAGGCCATGAGAAGCAAATCAGCAAAATGGCCTAATCTAAAGAGGGAATTGTAATGATGGATTGAAGAGCAAAAGGCAACTGGAATTCCTGTGTCCACAAAGATGATTCAGTAAGAGACAAAAAGAATTGTTGATGAAAAAGAAGTGACTGATTTCATAGAAAGAGACTATTGGTGCTTCAGGTTCATGAAACAGAATGGACTAAGCATGCATCCATGCACCAGACATGCCCAAAAGATGCCTGAAAGCTATGAGCAGAAGGTCCTTGAATTTCATGATAAATAAAACATGAGTTCCATAACTTTATAAAATATATTTTTCCAATTTTGTGCACACAAATTACGGTGCATCTTATACATGGGGAAATATGATAACATCCAGAGTCATAAAAGAATACCTGAAGATAACATAATCTCTTTAATTTTAGAAGTAGGAATTAAATCCTTAGCCTCACAATTCTAAGTTAAATGCCATCAGGCTTACATATTTATCTTAATCTATATATATTTTACTTACTTAAAAAATGTATAATCAAAAATATTTGAATCTATTTTAAAGTTGAAGTTAAAATGCTTCTTTTTGTGGCCTATTTCTGTGCAGCTTGATAAAGTTCATTGAATTGTAGATGGTGATAGTAAGTTTATAACAGTGGTTAATACTGTGGTTGGGTCAAAAATGTCCTCCTGACAGCAGTATCCCTGGAGAGAGCATGTTTGGAGACAGAAAAGTCAAAGAAGAGTAAGCATAACTAGCATAGTATTATAAAACTCTCACTTTCAGTAGATATGAAAACTATTAAGACCAGATTTACAATACTAACTGGATGAGAGAAAATGGTGTGATTATTTTTAATGGTCCTGCCTTTAATTTGCACAGCTGACTACATATAATACCATGATAAAGGATAAAACTGCAGCATTATTGCATGTTAAGGTAGTAGGATTTCTGATTTTTTGGGGAGGGATTGATTGACAGTGATAATAGCTCTTCCACTTAACTAACAAAGTTTGTGTTTATTTTGTTGGTTTGTTGGTTCCCAGGACTTGGATGATATATCAAGTAATTCCCCAATATTTCAGATTATGCAAGACATAAACAGAGGAGAAAGATTGCCTCAATTATATTGCCCACATGTAGAAATTCATAGAATTAGTCTGTTTATGCAATTCTTGCCTGATGATGATTGCTTTAAATTTGGAGTGTTCCTAAAGTTATTTCCTTAGGACTAGATGTTTTTTTTTTCCCAGAAAAAAAAGAAACTGAAAGTAATATTTTTAAAAGCTTTGAACTGTCATCTTTTGAAAAATTAAAAGATGGAAATCAAAGGCAATATTGCTATTTTACTGTTGACAATGTTGTTAATACTATTTCCACTTCATAAACCAGTTGGGGGACATTTAGACCAATTTCTCAACATTAAAGAGATTCTTTCTACAGTATCAAAAAAACTATTGTTTAACAAATATTTCTGATTTTCATGTTTTAGAAAAATCCATTCCTTTTCAGTTTAGATTACTTTTGTTATTATTGGACTTAAAATTTAATGAATAATTTTGCTTTAATTTTTACCTTCTCACCCCAAGAAAGAATCTTTCCTAACAGATAACAACAATAAAACATCTCCAAACATTCAATTATGTAAAGTCTATTCACTTGCATATCTTACCTTTGAATTCAGAAATAAAAATTAATTTTAAACTTATACAATGGTACAAAAATTTATACTGTTATTTCAAAATTTACTGTGTTCTTCCCAGTTCTGCCCTCTATAACAAGATAGAAAAAAGTCACACAGAATCACATAGTGGAAATTAGAGTTTGTTTAATTCTCAGAGTTTATGGAATCTTTAATTTGTAGAACTGGCTTTTTCATATACTATCTTCTTACTCTAGCTTAATCTCCATTTCCTTAATTACAAAAGTCCCTAACTAGTGCCACATAGAGAAATATTTTATTTATTTTGAGTTTTGCAATTTTTGCCCTATTCTTACTTCCCTCCCCCCACCCGGACAGAAGGCAATCTGTTAATCTTCACATTGTTTCCATAGTATACACTGCTCTAAGCTGAATGTGATGAGAAAGAAATCATATCCTTAAGGAAGAAAAATAAAATATAAGAAATAGCAAAATTACTTATAAGTGCCACATAGAAAAAAAAAAGACTACTCCTCATTTTTTAAATAAATATGAAACCCAGAATATTCTACTCATCTCCCAGACTTTATAATGCATTAGTTGCTGGCAAACAATTAGGGATGGAAATTCTCAGAGCAAAAGGCTAAAATATTTTTTAATTATCATGGGGCAGAAAGGCAGCTGATGCAGACAGGTGGGTAGGGGGAAGGGAAATACAGAAGTTAAGGGAAAAGCATGAAAGTGAAGGAAAGAGGAAGAGAAAAAAACAGAATGAAGGAAAGAAAAGAGGGAGAATGTATTGAAGGAAGGAAATAAATAGAAATAGTTGAGCTTGACTGGGGCATAAAGTATAGAATTATACCATATGAGATAATATTGAAAATTAAAATTGAAATTAAATTTGATTTGCTTTAAATGCCAGACTGTAGTGTTTAGTCATTTCTAACTCTTCATGACCCAATGGATTATAAAATGCTAGACCCTTCAATCCTCCATTTTTCTCTTGAAGTGTGTCCATCTTCATACTCATAGTATCCATTTTATCATCTATTATACATCTTATTCTCTGGTCTTCTTTTCCTTTTTCCTTTGAATCCTTCCTGACATCAAGGCCTTTTTCAAGAGTGCTGTCTTCTCATTATGTGACCAAAGTATTTTATTCTCAGCTTCAGTATTTGATCTTCCAGGAAATAGCCTGAAATAATGTCTTTGAATATTGACTGATTTGTTCTCTTTGCTGTCCTATGAACTCTGAAAGTTTTTCCAATAATGTGTCATGAAAGTGCCTGTTTTGTGGTACTCACATTTCCTTATAATCCAAATCTTACAGCCATACATTACTACAAGGGGGAAATTCCAAAATTTTGACTGTATGGACTTTTATTTGCAAGGTGATATCTCTGCATTTTAGTTTGATGTCCAGATTTTCCTTAGCTTTCCTTCTAAGGAACAAATGTCTTTTAATCTCATGACTGCACTGTTGTCTTCAATGATCGTTGAGACCAAAAATTTGAAATATGACAATGCTTTTCATTTTTTCTCCCTCCAGAAAATGATGGGTCCAGTTGCCAAAATCTTAGCTTATTTGATATTCTCAGGGCAGCTTTTGCTCTTTTCTCTTTAATGCTCATAAAAAAATTACTAACTCCTTTTCTATTTCTCCCATCATAATGGCATTACCTGCATGTCTGAGGCTGTTGATATTTCTTCCAGAAACCTTAATTTGGGCTTTTGATTATAACCTTGATAACTAGTTGTTTGTATCCCAAAATGTTGTTTGATTGCATCCAACTTACCTTGGTTAACAAATCTTACATTTAAGATTACTATGCAATAGTGATCTTTTGAAGCATCATACTTTTTTTCATCACTTGATGCATCTGCAGCTGAAAAACAACTCATTTGAACTGGAGGAATTTGTAGTTGTCTTCTGCTCTTCCCTAGTATCATTTTAGATACTTTTTGACATCAAGTGTTGATTTTCCAGTGTCATAACTTTTATTATTTTAGTTTTGTCTATGGGATTATTTTGTTAAAGATACTGGAGTAGTTTACCATTTTCTCCCCTGTCAGAATTCTCCTTTATGATCTATCTTAGTTTATAATTTCATTGAGCAACACAAACACCTGAACCAAGACAAGGCAGTGATTAGGAATGAGGGGAAATTACTAAGGAGTTTCTATTTTACTTAGTGCAGTAGAGATTAACAGATATCTTTGAGTTGAAGAGTGAAATGTTTAAACCTGTACATTAGGAAGATTATTTATAATCATACTTTTGTTCTTCATTTTTTAAGAAAACCACAACATCATGGAGGTGATGCCATGACAAACACATGAATTAGATTTTAGTGAGAGGTGTACTGTGCAAAGTGATCAATCTCACTTTCTCCTCCAGAGTCATCTGGGTTCAATGGCCAGATATAAATCAGGATGACTGGAGATGGCCCTGGATGTGAGGTTATCAAGCTTAGTTGACTTGCCCAAGGTCACACAGCTAAAAAGAGTGAAATGTTGAGGTTGGATTCGAACTGCCATCTCCCTGATTCCAAGGCCAGTGCTCTAACCATTGCACCACCTAGCTGCCTAAAGATTACTTTGGTAGCAATGTGAAAGATGGATTAGTGAAAAGGAATTACTAAAGACAAAGAAATGAGTTACAGTACTATTAGAAATGTTCAAGTCTATGATAATGAGGACCTTAATTAAGATGAGGGTTATGTGGAAATAAAATATACAAAAACGTCCTTTGGAAAAGGAACTAAAAATATCATTCTGTGGGATATTAGAAGAGGGGAGGAGACAGAAAGAGGAAGAGGAAGCATTTGTTGTGTGTGTGTTTGTATTTAAATTGGACAAAGCTGGATATACTAGAATAAGAGTAGTGATTTAAGGATATCAATTACAAGAAGATAGATGGTATAGAAGAATAAAATTATATGAAAACTCAAAGAAGGAGTGATTGCTCATAGACAAGAAATCATTAAGTAGGAATTGGTAGAAAAACTGAAATGTGTCTTAAGATTCAATAAACCAAGGATGAGAGTAAAGCAAAGGGAGAGAAAAATTGAATATGATGACTGGGAAAAAGTCAAAGTTATAACTGTAATAATTTATATCTAAAGAGGTGATGGAGGCTAATATATAAAGAACTTCAAGAGGATTAAATCATGAATGACAGATCAATAAAGGATTATTAAGGAACTTTGTCAAGGGTATAACTGACCTTTTTTAAGACTGAGGTGAAGATGAACAATTGCATCCTCCACAAACCTCTCTTAGACTTGTCATGAGCAATAAAATATCAGTCTTTATAGGGATATGTCTGATCCAAGCAACTTTTATAGTAATTTTAATGTATAAAGAACATCTGTCATTTTTAAACAGTGAGCTAGTGCCTGATCTTTTTTTTAAGTACATATATATAACTTCTGGGGTGGAGCCAAGATGATGTCACAAAGCTAGGAAGCTCCTGGACCTTTTCCCAAACAATTTTACATGAAACCTCTAAACATATCCTAAAGGAACAGAGCCCCCCCCCAAAAAAAAATCAGATAAACAATAAACCTCTTTTTAAGTGAAATATCTTGTAGGAACTTCAGGAAAAGATCTGTCTTATGGGTAAAAGCAAAGTATAGTCCAGTGTAGTTAGGAAAACTGGGAAGCCAGGAAGAGGCTTTTAGCCACAGTGTAGCTCAAGTCCAGGCTAAGACCAGCAGTGGAGGTACAAAAACCAGCTCAGAGTCCAAGGTTCTAGTCCAGGAACAGTGGTATGATATTGGGCTACCCTAGCACTGGAGGCAAGCCATAAACAGCAGAGTGGAAAACCAGGGACTAGAAACAACCATGGCAAGAAAAGCATGGGACAATGTACCCGGAACCACAGGAAGAGAGTTCAACTATAAAAATGAGTAAAAATAAAAGTGCTAACAATTATGAACTAATATTTTAATAGGGACAATAAAAACATCAATTTAGAAGAGGAAAATAGTGACAAAATGACTACTTGTGAAGTCTTAAAGAGACTGATGAATTGATCACAAATCCAAAAAAACCTCTTAGAAGAACTCAAAAAGGATTTAAAAACCAAAGAAGAGAAGAAGAAAAATGGAAAAAAAAAAAGAAATGGTAGTTATGCAAGAGAATTATAGAAAATTGACTGAAGAAAACAAACATTTTAAAAATAAAATTGATCAGATGGAAAATAAAATTAATTATCTGGATAAGGAAAGCAATTCATATAAAAGTAAAATTAACCAACTGGAAAAAGAAAGCAAAAAATGCTAATTGGAGAAAATAAAGCCTATAACTTGCATTGGACAAATGGAAATGAATGACCACGAGATATCAAATTCCATCAAACAAAAGTTAAGGTTTATAAAATAGGAAAAATGCAAAGTGGCTCTTAGGAAAGAATAACCTGGAAAATAAATAATTTATATGATAAAATCTAAAGCACATTTTTGGTTCAAAAAAGATAATTTATGAATTATTGGTCTACCTGAAAAATCAGGAGTAAAATAATGATCCTGGATAATATTTTTTAGGAAATTATCAGGGAAAAATATCCTAATATCTTAGAAGAAGGAAAAACTAATCTTGAAAGAAACCATCGATTACACCCAGAAAAAGATTTCCAAATAAAAGCTACAAGGAATATTGTAACCAAATTTCAAAACTCTCATTTAAAGGAGAAAAGTACTGAAAACTGTCAAAGAGAAGCTCTTTAAATAACAGCAAGTCATAATCAGGATTATACAGGTATTATGAGTTTAAACATTAAATATTGTAGGAACTAGATCATACTATTTCATTAAGAAAAGGACCTTGGCCTGCAATCAAGAATCAACTAACTTGCAAATTTCAGCATATTCTTTCAGGGGAAAAGATGAAATTTCAATGAAATAGAGAATTTTCAAACTTATAAAATAATAAAAAAAGAACTAAAACAAATCTGATATTCAAATACAAGAAAAAATAAAAGCATTGAAAGGTAAAGAAGGAGTGGTAGGAAAGGAAACATTAGTCAATAAGCCTGAATTGTCTATAACCTTACACAGGAAGGCAGTAAATATTTTATTTATTGATTTATTTCCTTTTATATTTATTTATTGATTTTTCCAACTACATGCAAAGATATAATTATTTCTTATAAGGTTCTGAATTTCACATTTTTCTCCCTCTATCCCTTATTAAAGATCTTTACAATTTCAAGTCTCAATATTTATTGATGTTTGAAAATGGATTCAAAAAATTTCTGGTTAAAATATTTCAAAGGATTTCTGCAATTACCATTTTATTTATCACTTTATAGGAAAATTAGTCAAGTCATCTTTTACTCAACAAATCATTGCAACTTAGCTGAATGTTGAGAGAGGTCATCTATAAACTTTGTAAGCTTTTCTGGATTGTTTCCTGAGGTAAAGATGAAACAATAGAAAAGTGGGGTAGATAGAAAATAGACCTGAACTTAAAGAAAATATGTCAAATTGTACTATTTTAACACTCTTGAGGTCAAGGATGCTATATGTAAAGCGCTTCATAAACAAAGGATAACACAAACTTGATTGTATACAATTATTAATGTTATTAATTATAATTTTAATAAATAATATTAAATTTCATTTACCCAATAAAAACTGTACAAGACTGTCAACAGCCAGTCAGTAACTATTATCAAGAGCTTACTATGCCTGGAAATGGGCTAAATACAAGCAATACAAAGAAAGGACAGTAAGAAAAAAAAACTTTTTCCTCAAGAAATTCTTAATCTAATGCGAACAAACAACAGAGACATGACCCTGTAAATAAAACATATAGTTCAGTTAAAATGGAGAGAGGTAGTCTCAGAGATAAAACATATGTTTACTTCAGTAACTTGAGGCTTGAGCCTTTCTCCATCAATAGTTCCATAAATATGTGCAGGGGAAGGCAGTGGTCCAATCACTAAACATGCCTTATGGGGGCAAAAAGGTGGTGAAGTGGATAAAGCATCAACCTTGGAGTTGGGAGGATCTGAGTTCAAATCGGGCCTCAGACACATAATAATAATTACCTGGCTGTGTGACTTTGGGCAAGTAACTTATCCCCACTGCCTTGCCAAAAAAAAATGCATTATGGTCTTAATTTCGAAGAGAATCATTGGAAATTTCTGCTTTTCCCCCCACCAATGTGCTTTAAATTGTGTGACATGTTCTACTCTCCTAAAAAAGAAATTTACAAGACTAGAAATAAAATATATCACATTATCTTGCTCCTACAATGCACAGTTAGTTGTCGGTGATTGATTTCATATAAAGAGGTCATTCAAAGTTTCAAAGGAGAATATGAGAGATTACCCTTTACCAAAAAAAGTCAAAATGGATATAGAATTAGACATAAAGGTTGACACCATAGATAAATTAATAGACCAAGAAATTCTCTATCTATCAGATCTATGGAAAGGGTACAACTTAATGACTAAAGACGAAAAAATGTTTTATGGACTGCAAAGTGAATGATTTTGACATTTTAAATTAAAAAGGTTTTGTATTAATAAAATCAATGTCGCCACAATTAGGAGGAAGGAAGCTGAGAAATAATCTTCGCAACTAGGAGTTCTGATAAAAGTCTCATTTCTAAAATATATAGAGAACTGCATAAAATTTATAAGGTTTCTAGTCATTCCAATGGCCAAAGTGTGAATGGTATATTTTCAAATGAAGAAATTACAACTATATATAATCATATGAAAAAATGCTCCCAATCATTATTTATTAGAGAAATAGAAATTAAAACAACTCTGAGGTATCACCTCACACCCATCAGATTGGCAAAAATGACAAAAAGGGAAAATGATCAACTTTATAGAGGTTATGAGAGGACTAGGACATTAGTGCATTGCTAGTGGAGTTGTGAACTGATCCAAACATTCTAGAGAGCAATATGGAACTATGTCTAAAGAGGAAAAAAATCTATCAATACCCTTTGACCAAGTAATTCCAATTCTAGGCCTATAATGCAGAAGAAATCATAAAAAATGGGAAAAGTTCCACATGTTCCAATATATTCATAGCAGTTCGTTTTGTAGTGTCAAAGAATTGGAAATTTAGGAGATGCCCATCAATTGGGGAATGGTTAAACAAGTTATATAGTACATGAATACTATAGAATATTGTTGTTCTATAAGAAAACATAAATGGTCAGATTCTAGAGAAGCATGCAATGAGTTACAGGATCTGATGAAGAGTGAAGGGAGCAGAATCAAGAAAAAAATGTACACATCAACAGCAAAATTGTGAGATGATCAACCTTGATTAAATCAGCTCCTCTCAGCAGTTCGGAGAACTAGAACAATCATCTTAGACCAGCTATGGCAATGATGTCCCCATCCAGAGGAAGAAAAGCAAAACAACAACAAGAACAACAAAATTTTTTTTTAAAAAATTCAGAATCTGATGATTATCACTTATGTATCTCTTTCTCAAACCAAATTCCTCATATCAAAAATGACTAATCTGCAAGCATGTTTATCACAAATATGTCTGTATACTGTTAACCACTGAGGAAAGGGGAAGATGGAAATAGAGGGTGAAAAGAAACTTTATAACTTAAAAATCTATATATGCATATGGATAAATGTTGAAAACATTTCATTACCTGTACTTGTAAAAATAAAATGTTAATAAAAAAGAAAAAAAACATGAAACCATAAATGGTCAGACTTTATAGAAGCATAGAATGAATTATAGGATCTGATGCTGAGTGAAGGAAGCAAAACCAAGAGAACAATGTACAAAATAATTAAAATCATTGTGAGATAATGGACTCTGATGGATGTAGCTGCTCTCAGCAGTTCAGAGAGCTAAGTAAACCATATTAGACTATGGAGGATGCTATCCCCATCCAGAGGATGACAAACAAAATAAAACAAAAACCCCTTCAAAATCTGATAAACACTACTGAAAATGACTAATCTGTAAACATGCTTAACACAAATGTGTATGTACAACTTTAACCTGACTATTGGCTATTTCAGGGAGGGAGGTGGGAAGGGAGGGTGGAAGAAAATTTTGTAACTTAAAACTATACATAGCCATATGGATGAACATTGAAAAAAGTGCATATACCATGCATTTGGAAAAATAAAATATCAATAAAATAAAAGATTATCCCAACTGGATAATAAAAAAATAAATTCTGGAGATAGACATTTAGTAGGTTTGTGGTTCAATAAATCTTTATTTGAACCAAAACTCTCAATAATTTCTCCTTTTTAATTTCCACTCCATTCAAAGGATTGTAGACTTTGAAAATTTACTTAAGTTTTAGCTGGGTTGAATATCTTTTTATCGTGCATCTAGAAAAATCTAGCAACAGCAGATACCACACTAGCAGAACATGACAATATTCATTGCTTAACTAAATCACAAGAATGTATTTTTGACAGCCAAATTGATAATTGCAAGATCATAACTGTTCAAGAAGACATGGTTATCACAGTCAAGGGTTATCACAGTCAAGGGTCAAGTTATCTCTTGGGCTCATTTCATTGGCACAGAAAGTGGTAAATAGTTAGTTCAACATCAATGGAGAGCATTACACAAAGAGTAACTTCCTCTAAGGCAAAAGAAATATATTCCAAAGTAAAGAAATAGAGTACTGTGTTTATTTTCATTTTCTTTTAAAGGGAAAATGAAGAACTGAGGAACAGGGAAATGCAGATTCAACAAAAGATTCATAAGAAAGGATTTTAGTGAAAGCATATTCATATACTTCATACACACACAAACATAAACATACCACTTATTTCTATAAGAACCCATATCTCTTTTATTCTAAGAACCAAATGCTTGCATCACTCAACAGTACACACACACACACACACACACACACACACACAAATACAAATGTAAATGCACACACACTTGCTCTCAAAAGAGTAGAAAAGACAAAGAGACCTACAAACAAGATCAATGATATTTTTTAAACTTTGCCCTGAACCAACATTGAAGTAGCCCCATTTAACAGCAATTCTCATTAATAATGTTGCCAAAAAAAGAATTATAACTAAGGGGAAAAATTAGAAGAAAGCAAAAATTTTAAAAAGAAGTTATAAAAAGTTTATATAGTAAGCTTTTCCTTCAGAATCCATAATAGTTGTTGTTTTCTGGATGTGTATTGGCATTTTCCTTAAACTGGATCTCTCAGATTGACCTTGATCACTGAAAGATTGAGAGGAGTTCCAGGCATCATAGGTGATCATCTCACAATGATCTTATTAGTGTGTACAATGTTTACAGAGATCCACTCACTTCACTCACCATCAATTCATTCAAATCTTTTCAGGCTTTTCTGAAGTTAAGTCACTCATGACTTTTTTACAGAATAGTACTGCATAACATTCATATTCTATAAATTGTTCAGTCATTCATCAAGTAATGGATATCCCCTCTCTTTCCAATTCATTACTACTATAGAAAGAGTTTCTATAAAGAATTTTGTTCCGTAGGTCTTTTCCACTTTTGTAATGATCTCATTGGAATATACCCCAAGTACTAGTAGTAGTAGTAGTATTACTGGATAAAAGGGTAACACAATTTTATTCCTCCTTTATCTCCACATAGTTTCAAATGGCTGTCCAGAACTGGTTCAGTTCACAACTACAACTACAATGCATTAGTGCTCCAGTTTTCCTATATCCTCTCTAAAATTGATCATTTTCCTTTTTTTGTCATTTTAGTCCATTTGGTAGATGTGAGGGGGTACCTCAGAGATGTTTAAATTGAATTTCTCTAATCAAAAATGATTTGGAACATTTTTTCATAACTAGAGATAGTTTTAATTTCTTCACCTAAATACTGCTTGTTCATATCTTTTGACTATTTATGGATTAAAGAATGACTTCTTACCCTTCAGAATCTGATGAACACTACATTCATTTTTATTTCTTTTTTGTACAGCAATGGGGTTAAATGACTTGCCCAAAATCAAACAGCTAGATAATTATTAAGTATCTGAGGCTGGATTTGAACTCAAGTATATATATATATATATATATATATATATATATATATATATATATATATATATATATATATCTGTGTGTGTGTGTGCGTGTGTGTGTGTGTGTGTGTGTGTGTGTTTGTGTGTGTTTGGCACAGCTAGGATGACTTCCTTTGGATTTGTTTTTTCATTAATTACCTTGATATTCTTGAAATTTTGTATTTCCAGATGAATTTTATTATATTTTCTCTAGTTTTATTAAATAATGCTTTAGTACTTTGATTGGTTTGGTACTGAATTAACATTTTAATTTCAGCTGAATTGTCTTTTTTAATACATTAGATCAATCAAACCTTGAGTAATTGACATTTTTCCAGTTATTTAGAGTTGACTTTATTTGAGTGAGAAGTGCTTTTTCAGTTGCATTAATTTAGTTTGTGAATTTGTCTTGGGATGTAAATTTCCAATTATTTTATGTTTTCCACAATTAATTTATGTGAAATTTTTTATTTTATTTCTTGCTGTTGGATTTTTATGAAATATCTAGAAATTATATTGATTTACATGAGTTTAAAATATATTCTGAAGTTTTACTGAAGTTATTAATTGTCTCAATTATTAGTTGATATTCTAAAGTTTTCTAAATATCCCATCATATTGTGTGCAAAGTTTAGTTTTCTCATTGTCTTCTCATTCCTTCAATTTATTTATCTTTCCTAAAGCTAGCATGTCTAATACAGTACTGAATAATAGTTTTGATAATAGCCATCTTTGTTTCATCACTGATCTAATCAAGAATATCTCTAGTTTCTAGGAATTAAATATCCTGTTTCCTTTTTTTTAAGTTTTTTTGCAAGGCAAATAGGGTTAAGTGGCTTGCTCAAGGCCATACTGCTAGGTTATTATTAAGTATCTGAGGCCAGATTTGAACTCAGGTTCTCTTGACTCCAGATCCAGTGCTTTATCCACTGTGCCACCTAGCTGCCCCAATATCATTTTTTTCTTGATGGTCTTAGATAAATGTTGCTTATCATTTTAAAGTAAAACTCTATTTATTCTTACATTCTCTAGTGCTTTGAATGCAAATGAATACTGTATTTTGTGGAAGGTTTTTTTCAGTATCTATTTAGATAAGCCCATGATTTAGGTTAATTTTATTGATATGTCAATTATGCTGTTTTCCTATTATTGAACCATCCCTGTATACCTAGGATAAATTCTACGTGATCATGGTGCATTAACCTCATGAAAACTTGTTCTAAATTTCTGTATCAACATTCATTAGGGACATTTGTCATAATTTTCTTTGCTTCTCCCTGGTATATGTATCAACACCATGCTGAGGTTGTAAAAGCAATATAGCAGGATTCCATTTTCGTCTATTTGTTTTTTCAAGTAATTTAGATAGAATTGGAGTTAATAGTTCTTTAAATGTATGGTGGAATTCACTTGTAAAGCCCTGGATTTATTTCTTATGGAATTCATTAATAGCTTGTTCCATTTCTTGTTCTAAATTGGGATTGTCCAAGTATTTCATTTCCTCTTTTGTCAAGCTGGGTAATTTATATTTTTTATGAATATCCATCCATTTCAAATAGGTTGTCAAATTGATAGACATACAGTTGGGCAAAAGAGCTCAAAATTATTGCTTCAATTTCCTTATTGATGATTATTTTACCCTTTTCATTTTTGATACTGGTAATTTGATATTCCTTCTCCTATTTTTTAAAATTACCTTAAAGAAGGTTTATCTAGTTTATTATTTTATTAAAGCAATACTTAATTTTGCTTATTAGTTTAGGAATTTTCATATTTTCAATTATATAAATATCTTCATTGATTTTTTTAGAATTTTTAATTTTATATTACTTAGGGATTTTCAATGTCTTTTCTTTTTGTAGCATTGATCTCTTTTTTCTTGAAGTTATTTATATAAGCATTTAGCAATACAAAATTCTCTAAATAACTGCTATGGCTGCTTCTCACAAGTTTTGGTAAGTTTTATTGTAGCTATTGTTTTGGATGAAATTGTGTATCATTTCTATGATTTGTTTTTTGATCAACTCATTCTTCACTATTGGATTATTTAGTTTCTAATGTTTTGTTTCTCTTTAAAAGGCCTTTTATTATAGAAAGGTTTTATTGCATCATGAAACAAAATTATGCATATAGTATTTCTTCCTTTTATCATAAAGGAATTTTGCTCAAAATTATGTTGAATTTTTGTGTCATGTACCATGAAGAAGAAGGTATATTGCTTCTATTTTTGAATTTCTTCTTATTTATTTGTTTGTTTGTTTGTTTGTTTGTTTGTTTCCAATCCATTTGTACATATTTCCAAGTTACAAAATTGTCTTCCACTCTCCCTTACCACCCCCCTCCCCTCAGCAGGGAATAGTCGGGTTATCATTTTACATACATATTTTGTTGAACATATTTACAAATTAGTAATTTTTGGCATGAGGAATTAGGACTAAGGGAAAGAAATATATAAGAGATCATTTTTATAAAGTGTTCATCAGATTCTGAAGGGTTTTCTTTTTCTGTGTGTTTTCTTTTTTGTTGTTTTTCTTCCTCTGGCTGGGCATAATATAGTCCATAACCAGTAAAATGCAGTTGCTCTAGCTCTATGAACTGTCAGGAGGAGTTGCTTCCATCAAAGTTGCTCATTTCATAATATGGTTATGTGTACATTGTCCTCTTGGCTCAGGATATTACTTTCTATTCCCATTCAATTTTCTCCAAAGGTCTATTTTATCTAATTTTTCAAAAATTCTCTTTATTTCCTTAACTTCATTACTATTAATTTTATATTTGGATTTATCTAATTCAAATAAAGGGAAGTTGAGATCTACCATACCACTTTGTGCATATATGTTTAAAATTGATATCACTTCATTGCTTCTGGTATCTTTTAAGGAGATAAAGCTTTCTTCCTTTTTCCCTTTATTTTTAATTTAATTTATTTTCCCCTGTTTACATGCAAAGACCAAGTTTCAAACATTCACTTTCAAAACCTTCAGTTCCTAAATTCTCTCCTTTCCTCCCAACACACTCCTCATCATTGAGAAAGCAAGTTATTTGACATAAGCAAAAAGGTGTAGTTATCAAAAATAACCATGATAATACTGTTGTAAAAGTAAATATAAACCCTCTCTCCCAAAAAAAGACAAGACTCAAGAAAAATAAAGTCAACAAATATTTTGTTTCTATCTGTATTCAGACACCATCAACTTTGTCTTAGGAATGGGTAATAATCTGTATCATAAATCAATCAGAAATCTTTTGGGTCACAGCATTCCTGACAAGAGGAAGATCATTCACAGCTGATTGTCCTGAAATACTGCTCTTAATTTATATACAGTATATTTCCCATTACATATGTTCATGTAATTTATTTTACTGAGAGGATCCTGTTCGTCATTTTTCTTTTTTTCAAATTTATTTTTATTAAAGATATTATTTGAGTTTTACAATCCCCCCCCCCAATCTGGCTTCCCTCCCCCCAACCCCTCCACAGAAAGTACTCTGTCAGTCTTTACTTTGTTTCCATGTTGTGCCTTGATCCAAATTGGGTGTGATGAGAGAGAGATCATATCCATAAAGAATAGAAGAGAAGGCTAAGAGGTAACAATATCAGACAATAAGACATCTGTTTTTTTTTTCCCTAAATTGAAGGGAATAGTCCTTGCACTTTGTTAAAACTCTACAGCTCCTTATCTGGATACAGATGGCACTCTCCTTTGCAGACAACCCAATATTGCTCCCGATTGTTGCACTGATGGAATGAGCAAGTCCTTCAAGGTTGAACATCACTCCGATGTTGCTGTTAGGGTGTACAGTGTTTTTCTGGTTCTGCTCATCTCACTCAGCATCAGTTCATGGAAATCCCTCCAGGCTTCCCTGAAATCCCATCCCTCCTGGTTTCTAATAGAACAATAGTGCTCTATGATATACATATACCACAGTTTGCTAAGCCATTCCCCAAATGAAGGACATTTACTTGATTTCCAATTCTTTGCCACCAAAAACAGGGCTGATATAAATATTTTTGTGCAATTAATCTTTTTACCCTTCTTCATCATCTCTTCAGGGTATAGACCCAGTAGTGTTATTTCTGGGTCAAAGGGTATGCACATTTTTGTTGCACATTGGGCATAGTTCCAAATAGCTCTCTAAAAGGGTTGGATGAGTTCTCAGCTCCACCAACAGTGTAGTAGTGTCCCAGATTTCCCACATCCCTTCCAAAAATGATCATTATCCTTCCTGGTCATACTGGACAATCTGAGAGGTGTGAGGTGGTACCTCAGAGAAGCTTTAATTTGCATTTCTCTACTAATTAATGATTTAGAGCATTTTTTCATGTGGTTAAGAATTGCTTTGATCTCCTCATCTGTAAATTGCCTTTGCATATCCTTTGACCATTTGTCAATTGGGGAATGGCTTCTTGTTTTAAAAATATGACTCAGTTCTCTGTATATTTTAGAAATGAGTCCTTTGTCAGAATCATTAGTTGTAAAGATTGCTTCCCAATTTATTACATTTCTTTTGATCTTGGTTACATTGGTTTTATCTGTGCAAAAGATTTTTAATTTAATGTAATTGAAATCATCTAATTGGTTTTTGGTGATGTTCTCCAACTCTTCCTTAGTCATAAACTGCTCCCCTTTCCATAGATCTGACAGGTAGACTAGTCCTTGATCTTCTAATCTGCTTATAGTATTGTTTTTTATGTCTATATCCTGGACCCATTGGGATCTTATCTTGGTAAAGGGTGGGAGGTGTTGGTCTAATCTAAGTTTCTTCCATGCTAATTTCCAATTATCCCAGCAATTTTTATCAAAGAGGGAGTTTTTATCCCAATGGCCGGACTCTTTGGGTTTATCAAACAGCAGTTTACTGTAATCATCTCCTGGTTTTACACCTAGTCTATTCCACTGGTCCACCACTCTATTTCTTAGCCCCAAACAGTTTTGATGACTGATGCTTTATAATGTAATTTTAGAACAGGTAGGGCTAAGCCACCTTCTTTTGCACTTTTTCTCATTAGGCTCCTGACAATTCTTGACTTTTTATTTCTCCACATGAATTTACTTACAATTTTTTCTAACTTGTTAAAGTAATTTTTTGGAGTTTTGATTGGTAGGAACTAAACAGATAGTTTAGTTTTGGTAGAATTGTCATTTTTATTATATTAGCTCTACCTATTCATGAGCAGTTGATATTTGCCCAGTTATTTAAATCAGATTTAGTTTGTGTGAGATGTGTTTTAAAATTGTTTTCAAAAAGATTCTGAGTCTGTCTTGGCAAATAGACTCCCAAATATTTTATATAGTCTGAGGTTATTGAATGGGATTTCTCTTTCTAGCTCTCCTTGCTCTTTCTTGCTAGACACATATAGAAAATTTGAGGATTTATGAGGGTTTATTTTACAACCTGCAACTTTACTAAAATTGCTAATTGTTTCCAGTAGTTTTTTTTGGATGATTTCTTGGGATTCTTTAGGTAGACCATCATGTCATCTGAAAAGAGTGAGAGTTTTGTCTCTTCCTTCCCAATTCTAATTCCTTCAATTTCTTTTTCTTCTCTAATTGTTGATGCTAACATATCTAATACAATATTGAATAGTAGTGGTTATAATGGGCACCCTTGATTCACCCCTGATCTTATTAGGAATGCCTCTAGCCTCTCCCCATTGAATATATTGCTTGTTGATGGTTAAAAATAGATACTGCTAATTATTTTAAGGAACAGTCCATTTATTCCTACACTCTCTAGTGTTTTTAATAGGAATGGATGCTGTATTTTGTCCAAAGATTTTTCAGCAACTATTGATATGATTATATGATTTCTGATAGGTTTGTTGTTGATATAATTGAGTATACTAACAGTTTAACTAATATTGAACCAACCCTGCATTCCTGGAATAAATCCTACTTGATCATAATGTATTATCCTAGTGATGACTTGTTGTAATCATTTTGCTAAGATTTTATTTAGGATTTTTGCATCTATATTCATCAGGGAAATAGGTCTATAATTTTCTTTCTCTGTTTTAACTCTGCCTGGTTTAGGTAACAGTACCATATTGGTTTCATAGGAAGAGTTAGGCAGAGTTCCATCTTTCCCTATTTTTCCAAAGGGTTTATATAGGATTGGAACCAACTGTTCCTTAAATGTTTGGTAGAATTAATTTGTATATCCATCAGGCCCTGGAGATTATTTTTAGGGAGTTCAATAATGGCTTCTTGAATTTCTTTTTCTGATATAGGGCTGTTTAGGTATTTAATCTCTTCTTCATTTAACCTGGGCAACTTATATTTTTGTACATATTTATGCATTTCACTTAGATTATCAAATTTATTGGCATAGAGTTGGGCAAAATAATTTAGAACTATTACTTTAATTTCCTGCTCATTGGTGGTGAATTCACCTTTTTCATTTATCATACTAGCAATTTGGTTTTCTTATTCCTTTTTATAAATCAAATTGACCAGAGGTTTATCAATTTTATTGGTTTTTTCATAAAACCAACTTTTGGTTTTATTTATTAATTCAATAGTTTTTTTGCTTTCGATTTTATTAATTTCTCCTTTAATTTCTAGAATTTCTAATTTGGTATTTAATTGGGAGTTTTTGATTTGCTGTTTCTATAATTTGTTTAGTTGCATGTTTAGTTCATTGATTTCCTCTTTCTCCAATTAATTCATGTAAGCATTTAGAGCTATAATATATTCCTTGAGATTCCCTTTGAATGAATCCCATAGGTTTTGTTATGTTGTTCAGTATTATCCTTATCTATGATAAAAGGGTTAATTCTTTCTATATATACATATATAAGTTGTTTTTGGTCCACTCATGTTTTAAAATGAGGTTATTCAGTTTCCAATTTGTGCTGGGTCTATATATCCTTGTCCCAGTATTGCATATGACTTTTATTGCATTGTGATCTGAGAAAGATGTAATAACTATTTCTGCCTTTCTGCAGTTGATCATTAGGTTTTTATGTCCCAGTATTTGGTCAATTTTGTATAAGTTCCATGTACTGCAGAGAAAAAGGTATATTACTTTCTATCCCCATTCAGTTTCCTCCATGAGTCTACCATAACTAATTTTTCTAACAATCTATTTAACTCCATAATATCTTTCTTGTTTCTTTTATGACTGGATTGATCTAGATCTGAGAGTGGGAAGTTGAGGTCTGCCACTAGTAGAGTTTTGCTGTCTATGTCTTCCTATAGTTCTTTCAGCTTCTCCTCTAAGAATTTGGGTGCTTTCCCACTGGGCACATATATATTCAATATTGAAATAACTTTATTGTCTATGGTACCTTTTAGGAGGATAACATTTCCTTCCTTTTTTCTTTTTAACACTACCTATTTTTGCTGCTGCTTTGTCTGAGATGAGGCTTGCTTTTTTTCAGCTGAAGCTGAAGCAAAATATATTTTGCTCCAACCTTTTACCTTTTACCTTTACTCTATATGTATCTCTCTACTTCAAATGAGTTTCTTGTATTGGATTCTGGTTTTTACTCCTCTCTGCTATTTGCTTACGTTTTAAGGGAGAGTTCATCCCATTCACATTCAAGATTATGATCACTAATTCTTTATTGCCCTCTGTGCTATCTTCCCTGTGTTTGTATCCCCCCCCTTATCCATATTCCCCAGTATTTTTTTCTGAATACCACCCCCTTCAGTGTGTTTGCCCTCCTAGATCACACCTTCCCCTTTCTTTCCCCTTTCCCTTTTTCCCTTCCCTTTCTTTTGTTATTTCCCCTTTTTCCCCCACTCCCCTTCCCTTTCTCCTTCCCCCCTCCCCTTTTCCCCCTTTTAATACTTGAAAGGTTAAATGTTTGATAAGTTAACTGATTATGTGTAGGTTGACTTTAAGCCAAGTGTGATGAGAAGAAGATTCAGGTGTTTCTCCTCTGCTCCCTTCTTCCCCTCTATTACCATAGGTTTTTTGTACCTCTTAGTGTTATGAGATTTACCCCATTCAATCCCCTCCCTCCTTCAGTCTCTTTCCTGTCCCCCTTTTTAAGGAGGTAGTGTTTTTATAGATCATTCTAAGTCATAGAACATTCTGAGTGTCTGCCCATTCTAGTTCAGTATATTCTATTGATTACATTCAAAATTCCTGAGAGTTATTAGAGTCTTTCTCCCAAGTGGGGTAAAAGCCAGTTACATCCCATTAGATAGCAGTTTCATGGATAGGTCATGAATGTCCATCATTTCTTGTTAGGTGTATTCTCTCTGTTCGAGTTACAATTCTCAATATTTATATGAATCATCCCCCCCCCCCCCATGTTGGCATATAGCCAGTTTCAACTTACAGGATTGCATTTTTTTTTCCTTTTACCACCCCCCCCCTTTTATTTTACCTTTTCATGTGTCTTTTGAACCTCTGGTTTGATATTCAAATTTTTTGTTTAGCTCTGGTCTTTTCATTAGAAATTTTTGGAATTGTTCCAATTTGTTTAATGTCCTTCTTTTTCCCTGGAAGAGAAGGCTCAGCTTTGCAGGAAAGTAGATTCTTGGCTGCATTCCAAGCTCCCATGCTCTTCTAAATATCTCGTTCCAGGCCCTTTGATCCCTTAAAGTTGATGCAGCCAGGTCCCGAGTGATCCTTACTGTGGCTCCTTGTTATTTAAATTGTTTCTTTCTGGCTGTTTGCAGGATTTTGTCTTTTATCTGATAGTTCTGGACTTTGGCCACATCATTCCTTGGTGTTTTCATTTTAAGATCTTTTTCTGGTGGGGATCGATGTCCTCTTTCAATAACTACTTTGCCCTCCAATTCCATGATATCAGGGCAGTTTTTCATCACTAGATCCTGTAATATTAAGTCCAGGCTTTTTTTTCTCTTCAATGTTTTCAGAAAGTCCTATAATTTTCAGGTTGCCCCTCCTTGATCTATTCGCGAGGTCAGCGGTTTTGTTGTTGTGGTATTTTACATTTACTTCTATTATTTCTATTTTTTGATTTTGTTTAACTGACTCTTGCTGTCTCATGGAGTCATTAGTTTCTGTAGACTCTATTATTTTTTGGGGGGAGGAGTTTTCTTCATTAACCTTTTGCAGCTCCTTTTCCAATTGGTTAATTCTACTTTTGAAAGAGCTTTCCATGTGAGCAATTGAGGTGTTTTTTTTTAATCAGTGAAATTTAATTTATTTTTATTTATACAGTACATGTGATTTCACAATCATTTAAAAAATAAAATATGCTTAACTGTATTTTCTCTTTTTTTTCATTAGGGAAACACAAGACAAAGTATAATTTTGTATAGTTATGAAACAGTGATAGACTAAATCAATTACATAAAAATGAAACATTAAATGACTAACAAACTACAATATCCTTCCTTTGTTTTAAGTCAATAGGTCAAAGAATACAATCAGAAAAACTGAGAATGCTAAATGTCTGCTTACTGATAATGTAAGGATCATAGTATTTAACTTGAAAATATTTTGTTTAATAGTTTCTTTAAAATAGCTACTCCTTAATTAAATAATTGCTAAAGCAAAAAATTGAGGACCTGAACAGTGAATAAATTTAGCCCTACCTGAGAAATTATATTGTAAAGATCATGATAACAGAATGTTTGAAGACTTTCTTTGCTTATTCAAAATTTTTAACCCCCTTCCTGGTTTTCCAGTAAAATAGAAATTCCCAAACATACATATACTCACCAGTCAGATAGTTACATAGCAACGTACCATTCTAAAAACATCATGAACATCAATGAAAGATGAAGTTATATTTATCTACTTTATAACTTGTGCTCTGTTATTCTTTCTCTATTCTTAATAGCTACAATCCGTAGCCTACAATCTAAATACTTCAAATTTAATGAGGTCAACACCAAGTTTCAGGGTTTTTTACTTCCATTGTATTCCCATTCAATGTGGCTCTCCTAACATCAAATTAAACAACTAATCTGCTTTAGAAAGAATTTTGGTATGAGATTTAGAATTTCCATGAACTGGAGCTCAGCAGTTATATCTAAGAATGAACCATGAAAATCTGAAAAAGTCAATAATGATAATAATATTTAAAGACTTGTTTATATATCTTGGCTGAATCTCTAAGTAACATATTTAGGAGGTTTATTTTCTCTCCACCCATTTATCTCACACAATTTAAATTCTAAGATGTTCCATTTTCCTCTTCATGTAGGAGTACTAATTTAAAGGATGTCTATTTTTTTAAAAACAATTTTCAGAGATGTCCTTTAGTAAATTAGTTTTCATTTTGGCTACTCATGTTGTAGAGTCTGTTCTAAAATTACTCATTTAGTGAACATAATGTTCAAGAGAAGAAATGTAAAAGCATAGTAATTCATAATTTTAATCAAATAATCCTGTTTTAGACATCATCTTAAAGTTCTTTTACTATTTTGAGTTAGTGTTAAAAGTCAAATATGATCGTGGTTTAGAACAATCTTCAGATTTTGCTAGAAGATATTTAGGAACCCTGAAATTCCATTGCATTTGAAATCATTATTTAAACAAAGAACTCAAGTAAGTTACTTAACTGAATGGCAACATAGTATTTTGTGATCTGCTCTGCTTTCTTACCTGTAAATACTAAATCTAAAGGAAACAACCTGTAACATTTTTAATATCTTTGCAAGGTTATCTCATATGAAATTTTAAAAAGGAATCATACTAGGATATAAACAGGGTTTTAATGAAGAAGTTAAACATCACTGCTAGAACCACATAAATCATTTTACTCAATCTCAAAGTGCATATATGTTCAGGTTTTTTGGGGAAAATACTTCTTTCTCTTTTCAAAAAAGTAGTCATATTTTTAAGAGCTCAAATTTTTAGATTCTTAAGCACCAAGAAATAGATATTATGGAAATCAAATTTAAAAAAATTGCAATATCATAGGGAACATTTTGGTGCTGTAGTCTTTAAATCATTCTAGGAAATAGTTTTATTCACAGTGTTTCTAGTGAACTTTTCAAGATATTTAAAAAAAACTATAAATGTAAAATTCTGAAAAAATAATCAAAAGCAGATAATACAATTCTTAATGTTCATAAGTTCTTACTTAAAGGATACATCTCTGGCTAACCTGCCCTTAAAACACTTTGGGTAGTTAAGGTCCTTAAAAAATATCAATAAATCTTTTTATTGGGGGGGGGGGTCTGGTTCTCATCTTTTTATATATTGTCTCCTATTTTCTGAGGACATTCAGACAGTCTGGTTCCAAGTCTTAAAAAATTAAGAGTTCTACATTCCAATAAACAATACAATCTACAGCTCATCAAAACAACTCAATACAATGGGGCATTTGATGAGAAATTGGCAGTCTTAATCCAGGACCAAGAAAACTTTCTACTCCAATAACTTGTAGAATGTAACCAGGTTGTGTTCTGAACTAGCTTACTAAAGTACAACTTAAATATTTTCTAGCAGCAAAAACACTTATTGTAGCCAAAACAAATGTTTGCATTACATTGTGGGCTATTTCTTTTAAAGAAATATCAAAAATGTAGTTTTGAAAACAGTACAGTTATAAGTAAACACGAAGGATATCAAAGCTCTTGTTTATCTCCACTTTTGGATTCGGATGTAACTGGAACCTTATTATTTTCAGCAAAAACAGATTCAAAGGAAGCTTCCTGCAACTCCAAAGTGTCAGATGCAGTGGTTCCACTCATTGGGGCCGAGTTGGTAAAAGCTCCTTGCTGCTCGGTAATCTTACTCAATTCCACTGTTTTCCTACCTCTTCTTCTACCAAGAATTTTGACATAATTAGCTGGCACAAGTCCTGTTGTCTGACCATCAAGGCTAGCGAGAAGCCAGCCACGAACTTTGGGCTGTTGTTCTTTGGGTGCCAAGTATAGCAAATCACCAGCCCGGAAAGAAATTTCTTCTTCAGAAACAGCAGCAAAATCATATTCTGCTCTAGCTACAACATGGTCATCCTCACCACTTGCCCAACTGGTAGTAGCTGTTACTTCCTCACTGTGGGTGGATAGCAGGTTCCAGATGAGATAAGGACCCCCAAGGATAACAGCAAAGAACAAGAATATTGGCCAAGATTTTGCTGAGTTAGCTGCTCTGTCTTCTGGGCCAACACAAGCCACAGTACCTTCACTTTCTGCCCATAAATCCTCATTCTCAGAGCCTCTTCTTAAACCCACCATCTGCTGTAACCGTCTGTAGAGATACCGTATAGTCCTAACTAACGCAAAGGCCGAAAACACTTTTGTGAAATTCATTTTCAATCGGGAAAAATGATTGGCTACATCCAAGACAGCTCTAAAACTGTTATAGACAGCTGGAAAGGTAGCATCTATCATCATACTGACAGAAGCAAATGCATGCACAATACTTTCAATGGACTGAAATGCACCTCTGCTGCTTTCTTCAGCTTGTTGGACAAATCTGCTGGGAGGAAGGTCATCCATACGGAATCGATTATGCCCTAACCTGCCATATCCATAATTGTAAGGATTGTAGCTTCCATAAAAGGAATTTCCATATGCTCCATAACCAGAAGAAAAGGAAGTATAAGCAGGTCTGAAAGTGTTCAGAGTGCTATTTCCTGACTGCTGTGATGGCCTCGGAAGAATCGGTGGGGGCTCTCTTGTGAGAGTTGGTTGCCCAGGTCTCGTCAGTAAATTAGGACCCAAATCAGCAGATTGGAAGGAGGGGCCGGGCCCGCGCCTGTGCCGCCCCGGGGATCCTCCGGGCCTCCCAGGGCTTCGGTGGCGGCGGCGGCGGCTGAGACACCATGTCCTTCGGCTCAGCTCCCCTCCTCTCGAGTGGGCCAGCCGGGTCACCGTGCCGAAGGCCCGATGAGGAGAGCAACGAGCCATCCCGCAATTGAGGTTTTGAGAGAATTAATTTCTTTTGGTATTTGCCCATTTGAGGATCTGAGAGAATTATTCTCATTTTGTATTGGCCCAATTAATGCTGTGAGATTTATTCTCATTTTTGTATTTGTCCAATTGTACTTTCTAAGGTTTTGTTTTCTTGTTGCAAGGTATTAATTGTGTCTCCCAAATTTTTAAGCTCCTTCCTTATTTCTTCAAGGAAGTCTTTCTGTGCTAGAGAGCAAATTGTATTCTCCTCAGAGGTTCCAGGTCTCTCTGAGTTAAGGCTTTTCCCTTCCAGGAATTTTTCTATGGATCCACCTTTCCGCTGACCCTTATTCATTTTGCTAAGTCCTTGAGTTGTGTGCGTGTGTGTGTGTGGGGGGGGGGGAGCTGGTTCACTGGGGCTTGGGATGCTAAAGGCTTTACTCACTGAGTGCAGTTTCTCTGGCTGGCCAGTAGGAGGTGTTGGTTGCTTTCTCTGGAGTGTTTGTGACCTTGCCTGAGGCCTTCTTCTTTTGCTTTAAGGGAGGATTTGGACTTATTGAATTCTTTTGCCTTCAATCAATTGTGGGCTTTACCCTGGCCTGAGGTCATTCCTCAGCTGGGCTGGTCCTTCTGTTCACACACCTGGGCCTGAGGCAGAAATAGTTTGCATTTGTTTGCACTGGGAAGAGGTCTGAGCTATAATGGGACTCAGAGTTCCTCAGACCAGAGGAGCCCAGGGATGGTGTCTCCAGCTCTCCTGCACCAGAACTCTCCCCCCAGCCCCGTCTCCAAGCTCCAGGGGGACAACTCCAACACCAGTGCCTCTGCTGCTCTGCCAACCAAAGCCCCTGTCATCCAGCCCCAGTGCTGATCCAGCAGGTCCGGCTCTCGGGCCCTCCGACTCCTGGTTTCAATTCAGCTGTTAATCTGGCTGATCTGGGGCTGTTCCTCCCTCTGAGCCCAGACTCAGCACCCAAATTCAGCCAATGTTGCTGCCGGAGACAAATCCTAAGGTAGATGTTCTTTCTCCTGGCTTTTCTTTCTGGATTTTGTGGGTCAGATTTCTTTTAAGAGATTTGTTTCCTGTGATAGATGGGGAAGAGATCAGGAGACTTTAGAACTGTGGCTGTCTTCTCTCCGCCATCTTGGCCAGAAGTCTTTTCATCATTTTTCATAACAGAAGAGCATTTCATCTCAAACACATACCACGATTTGTTCAGCTATTTTTCAAATGATGGACATACCCTAAATCTCCTGCTCCCCACCACCAGAAAAGAGCTGCTATGAATATACCCATACATATAGGTTCTTTTCTTCCCATATTTCACATTTTCCTGAATATATATATATATATATATATATATATATATATATATATATACATATATATATATACATATATATATATATACATGTACATGTACATATACATATACATATATATACACATACTAGTGGCAGTGCTGGACCAAAGGATTGTCATGCTTTATAGTTCTTTGGCTATAGTTCCAAGATGTTGAATCAATTCACAATTCCTCAAATAGTGTATCAGTGTCTCAATTTCCCTACATCCCTCTCAACATATTAATCATTTTCACCTTCTGTCCAATTAGCAATCTAATAGGTATAATGTAGTACCTGAGACTTGTTCCAACCTGCATTTTTTCTATCAATGGAGAGTTAAGATATTTTTTAATGATTTAAATAGATTGCTTTGATTCTCATCTGAAAACTGTTCATAACTCTTGGTCATTTATCATTTGGGAAATGATTCTTATTTTATGCAAATTTACTCAGCTCTTTATGTTTAATAAATGAAGTCTTTATCAGGGAAACTTGTTTCAGTATTTTTTCCCAGTTGCTATTGCTAACTGTGTTTCCTTCCATCCCATTCCCCACCCTCATTTATTCTATTCTCTCTTTCCTTTCACTGATCCTCCTCAAAAATATATGCATCTGACTATCTCCCTCCCACATTCTTTATTCCCTTTAATCTTCCACCCCCTCCACCCTCCTTCCCCTTTCTCCCGTGCATTTCCACTCCTATTCATTTTCCATGTCAGTTTTTTTCCTATGAAATGTTTCACATTTTCTAGTAGTTTTTCATTCTCTTGGTCTTGTTTTATTTTTCTTTGATTTCTCACAATATCATCAGATTCCCTTTTCTCCATTCTTAATTTTGAGGAAATATTTTCTGCAGCAAATTTTTGAATCTCATTTTCCATTTGGTCAATTCTGCCTTTCAAGGCATTTCTTCTCTTCCTTGGTCTTTGTATCACTTTTTCCATTTGGCCAATGCTTGTTTTTAAGATGTTATTTTCTTCGGTATCTTTGGTATCTTTTCACTAAGTTGCTGACGTAGATTTCATGATTTTCTCACTCTCATTATTCTTCCTAATTTTCCCTTTACCTCCCATACCTGATATTCAAAATCTTTTTTGAGCTCTTCCATAATCTAAGACCAAAATACACACTCAGACTTTGAGTGATGAAGTTTTGCCATTGTTATTTTCTTCTGAGTGTGTATTTTGATCTTCCATAAGACAAAAGTCCATAGACAGATTAATTTCTTCTGATGTTTGCTATCATTTTCCCAAACTTTAAGGTGGGAATCTGCTTCCAGAGTGGAGAAAACACTATACTATTTTTTTCAGGTATTTTGCAAGGCAAATGGGGTTAAGTGGCTTTCCCGAGGCCACACATCTAGGTAATTATTAAGTGTCTGAGACAGGATTTGAACCCAGGTACTCCTGACTCCAGGGCCGGTGCTTTATCCACTGCGCCACCTAGACTCCCTGTACTAAGTTTTTTAAGGTTTTTGTAGTTGTGTTCAGTGCTACCCCCAGGTATATGCAAAGTCTCAATTCTTTCAAAGTCTTATGAGAGGCCATGATTTCTCTATTGGTCTGTGTTCCTATCTAAAGGCAACCACAGGCACTCCTCTCTACCCTAGAACTGTGAGGAGAGTACTTGCTCTGCTAAAAGGCAGTGAGTTCTGTTGTTCTTCTACTCCTTTCCTGAGATTAGGACCCCACATTCCTACCTGGATCTGAGTATGACCAAAGTAACAGAGTCCTGCTCAGGATAACAAAAAAACTCAGAATTTCCTTCTGAGCTCCTTCCAGCCCATGGGCCCTCCCTTTTTTCAACCCACCCCCCTTTATTTTCTCTTTCTTCTTTTATTATTTTTGTTTTTACTTTTCTGCTCCCAATAATTAAATCTTTTTTTCTTTTTCTTCCTTCTTAGCAACATGATCACTTCTATTTTTTCATTGCCTAATTGTATTATACTTCTCTTTACTCACTCCCTCTATCAAAACATGCCCCTTTCAACTGTCCAGCTTAAAGTACAATTTTCAAGAACCATAAGCATTCTTACCTGATAATAAATTTATACTTTTACCCTCTTTTCAAGAACAATCCCTCTAATTGTCCTAATACAAATAAAACCCTCAAGAGCTAAAAGTTTGTTCATATCAGTCATTTTATACCCATAACCTCTTTCCAAGCATGTCCCATCCAACTGTACTAATTAAAACACAACTCCCAAGAGTTACAAGTATCGGCAGGTAGAGCCACAATGGATGAGAGAGACAAGGGGGACTTTTTTTACTTTGTGTTTTTTTTTTTTGGCAAGGCAGTGGGGTTAAGGGCCCCAAGGCTACACAATTAGGCAATTATTGTGTCTGAGGCCGGATTTGAACTCAGGTACTCCTGACTCCAGGGCTGGTGCTCTATCCACTGCACAACCTAGCCACCCCAAGGGGACTTTTTGTAAGATCTCATAGATTTCCCTCAGAAACAACATTAATCAAGACTCTAAATGGTTTCTGGAGTGACAGAATGCACAAAGGAACAGAGTAGAGACTTTTCCAAGAAGATCTGTCTCTGATGCAGTGAGGGTGTGCCCAGGACAGGGAAATATAACCCAGTGCTCAGTAAAGAAATGGAGGGGATCAACTGAAAGTTTTCAGTTACAAGAAAGATCTGCAACAAAGGCCCCTGGAGTCACAGTTCAACAGGTGAACAGGAGATCTGTCAGCTGGAAGAGCTTTAACACAGATACACAAGACCACTATTTAGTTAGCATGACCAGGCTCAAGAGCTAACACAGTGAGCAAGCTGCTGTTATTTCTCAACATGGACAGTTCAATCCAGTGAGCAAGTCTTTTGAGATTCTCAATGCAGAAAGTTGGTGAATGGTTTCCTCCCTCAACGTGAAAAGTTTTGGACAGTACTCAGTAACAAAATTCAGAATGAGATAAAAAAGTCAATAAAAATTGTATCTGTTGGAACTTACCTTGAAGATTAAGAGGGACAAAACATCACCTCAGAAGAGGATGACAGAAAAAGTACTACATCTGAAGCTGCACAGGAGAATATGAATGAGTCCTCATCCCAAAGACACTGTTTGAAATAACTCAAAAAAAGATTTTTAAAAGAAATTAGAAAAACTGTAAAAATGAATACATCAGAAATTCAACATCTTGTGAAACACAAAATTGATTGAAGAAAATTAATCTTTAAAAAGAAAACAATTGTTCAAATGCCAAAAAAATGGAAAGTCACAGTTCCTTTAAAAATAGAATTAAAAAGGAAATGCAAAAGCTAACAGAAGAAAATAATTTATTAAATAGACTGAGTTAAGTGAAAACTAAGGATTCTATGAGGCATTAAGTATCAGCTAAGTTAAATCAAAATAATGAAAAATAGAAGAAATTGTAAAATAATCATTTGAAAAAACAACTAATGAGGATAAAAAAAATACATAAGAGATAACTTGAGAATTATTAGAATTCCTGAAATCCATGATGCTAAAAAGAGCCTGGAAAACATCTGTCATGAAATCCTCAAGCAAAACTGCCCTAAGGGGAAAATAGTCATAGAAAGAATCCACTCATCAACACTTAAAAAAAAAAAAAGAGAATCCCCAAATGAAAATACCAAGTAATATTATAACCAGATAGCAGAATTATTAGATCAAGGAGAAAATCTTGCATGTGACCAGAAAATTGCAATTCAAATACTAAGAAGCCACAGTCAGGATAACATAAGATCTGGAAATATCAGCATTAAAGGATCAAAGTAGGGGGCAGAGCCAAGATGGCGACAAGAAGGGATCCAGTCTTAGGAGCTCTCTGATAAAATTCATCAGCTAAGGATTCTAACTAAACTTTCGAAAGACAGAACCCACAAAGGGACCCAGTGAGGCAGTTCTCCTACTCAAGGTAAACTGGAAAAGAGCAGAAAGGCTCTGCTCCCTGGGTTGGAGAGGGGGCCCGCCAGAGGGGTGGCCCACCAGAGCCAAAGAACCTCAGCCTCCTAGAGGCAGCCCCAGGACACTGGGGGTCTCAGCTCACAGCAGCAGGGTAGTCTCCTGAGCTGCACCCCGAGGAGCACCGCGCACAAAGTGGGGGAACAGCAGGGGACCTCTGCCAGAGTGAGCAGCTGGAGCCCAGCCCTCAGGGCACACAGCAAGTGGCATTGTCTTTCCCCAGCCCTGATCCAGGAAACAGAAACAGGCTGAGTCACTAAGCAGGAGCCCCCAGGGCATGAGCCCATTGAGCTGAGGGAGGGGAGTGAAGAGAGACTGCCTAGCTCTGTCCTCTGCCCCTGAAACAGGACTCTGGTGCTCTGACCACATTCAGATACTGACCACAGTCTAGGCCCCCTCATAGAACAGCAGCCCCCCCACATCAGCCCCTTGGCAGAGGGGGGAGCTTATGGTCATTCACAGACCAGGAGGGAGGACAGAACCTCACACACTGAGACCCTTGTGGGAGTGTCCCAAAAGCTCAAGAAACACCCCAAACCAGGTGCAGGCTGGGAAAATGAGCAAACAGAGAAACAAAAAGAAGACTATTGAGAAATATTTTGCAAATGAGCCCAAGAAGGACCAAAATACTCAGTCTGAAGGTGAGGCAGCACAAGCTCCTGCATCTAAAGACTCCAAGAAAAACAGAAATTGGGCTCAGGCTATGATAGAGCTCAAAAAAGACTTTGAAAATCAAATGAAGGAGTTGGAAGAAAAACTGGGAAAAGAAAGGAGAGAGATGCAGGAGAAACATGAAAATGAAGTCAGCAGCTTAGTCAAGGAAATCCAAAAAAATGCTAAAGAAAATAGCTTGCTAAAAACCATCTTAGGTCAAATGGATAGAACAGTTCAAAAAGTTATTGAGGAGAAGAATGCTTTAAAAAGCAAAATTAGCCAGATGGAAAAAGAGATAAGAAAACTCTGAGGAGAACAAATCATTCAGACAAAGAATAGAATTCAGGGAGACTAATGAATTTATCAGAAATCAGGAATCAATACTTCAAAACCAAAAAAATGAAGAATTAGAAGAAAATGTGAAACATCTCATTGAAAAACCAACTGATATGGAAAACAGTCTTAGGAAAGATAATTTAAAAATTATTGGAATACCTGAAAGTCATGATCAGGAAAAGAGCCTTGACATCATTTTCAAAGAATTACTACAGGAAAATTGCCCTGATATTCTAGAAGCAGAGGGCAAAATAGAAATGAAGAGAATCCACCGATACCCCAGAGAAAGAGATCCCAAAAAACCAAGCCATAGGAATATTATAGCCAAGTTCCAGAACTCCCAAGTCCAAGAGAAAATATTACAAGCAGCCAGAAGGACACAATTCAAATATTGTGGAGCTGCAGTCAGGATCACACAGGACTTAACAGCAGCTACATTGGAAGCTCGTAGGGCTTGGAATACAATATACCAGAAGGCAAGAGAGCTTAGAATGCAGCCAAGAATGAACTACCCAGCAAGGCTGAATTTCTTCTTCCAGGGAAAAAGATGGACTTTCAATGAACCAGGGGAATTTCAAAGGTTCCTTTTGGAATGGCCAGAGCTGAACAGAAGGTTTGATCTTCAGATACAGGACCCAGGTGAAGCATGGAGATTGGAGGAGAGGGGGGAAATATGAGGGACTTAATGAGGATGAACTGCATGTATTCCTGCATAGAAAAATGACACTGATAATACTCATATGAACCTTCTCAGTTAATAGAGCAGGTAGAGAGAGCTTTTATAGTTGAAGCAGAGGAGAAAGATGAATTCAAAGATAAAATATGGTATAAAAATGGAGTCAATAGAAAAAAAAGGGAAATGGAATGGGAGAAAGAAAAAGGAGAGGGGGAATAGTCCAAGATATTTCACATAAGATTTTTTTTTTATTACAATGAGCTATTGCAATGATATGGAAGGGGGGAGGCAAGGGGGAATGAGGGAAACTTTGCTCTCATCAGAGATGGCTAGGAGAGGAAACAGCAAATATACTCAATGGGGTATAGACATCTGGAGTAAGAAGGAGGGGGGAGCAGGGGGAAGGGGTGGGGAAGTGAATAAAGGAGGAGAGGATGGACCATGGGGGGAGAGTGGCCAGATATAACACATTTTCTTTCTTACTTCTTGCAAGGGGCTGGGAATGGAAGGCCTGCCCAGGACCACAGGGCCAGGTAGATTCTGGGCCTAAGGGGTGGTAAGGGGGCTCAGGGCTTCTTGGGCCCGGGACCAGGGATCTGTCTGCTGTGCCACTCAGCTACCCTACAGCAGAGTCATAGTGAAAGGAGAGAGAAAATAGAGTACATGGTAGTGGAGAAATAAGAAAGGAGGGAGTTGCGATCAGCAATGGCAATTGTGGAAAAATATGGAAATACCTTTTGTGATGGACTTATCATAAAGAATGAGATCCACCCATGACAGAGTTGCTGGTGTTGGAACAAAGACTCAAGCACATTTTTTTTATGATTATTTGGGGGGAGGGTGCAGGGCAAGTAGGGCTGGATGCCCTGCCTGGGGCCACATAGTGGGGTGATCTTTGGGTGTCTGGGGCTGGATTTGGACCCAGGTGCTCCTGGCTCAAGGGCCAATGCTCTGTCTGTCACCCAGCCACCCCTACTATTATTACTATTTTATTTTATTTTGGGTCTTTTTTTCTTTCTTTCTTGTTTTTTTTTTTGGTTTTTGCAGGGCAGTGGGGATCTGGTGGCTTGCATGTCACATGGCTGGGTGATTATAGAGTTTACGAGGCTGGATGTGGACTCAGGTACTCGTGGCTCCAGGGCTGTTGCTTCGTCCATTGTGCCACCTGGCCATACCTACAATTATTACTATTATTATTTTTTTAGTTTAATTTATTTCCTCTCCCCTTTACTTTTTTCGCCCAAACAAGTCTATCTATATTCATGGGGGAGAAGGAGGGGTATTTTGTTTACTTGTAAACAAGAATATTTTATTAATGTAAAAAAAAACATTTGTATAAAATGAGAATAAAAAAATAAATTAAAAAAAAAGGATCAAAGTACCTAGAATATGATTATTCAGAAGGCAAGGGACCTTGAATCACAATCAAGAATCAACTTCACAGAAAAAGAGACAAGGAAAAGACAGATATTTAACAAAGTAGTAACTTTCAAACATTCCCGATTAAAAAAACAGAACTCAACAAAAAATTTTTAAAAATTAGAAACATAATTAGGCAAACATGGGAAAAGAAAAAGAATTTTATTCAATAATATTAAATTGCTTACATTTCTATATGGGAGGATCATTCTTATAACTCTTGAGAGTTATATTTCTATTTGAATATTCTGAGAAAGAAGGTATGGACATAAGTTGATTTTGATGGAATGATTCTAAAAAAATACATTAAAAAGTCAGAATTGTAATGGAATGGGAGGAAGGATGAGGCAAAATGGGATGAATCACATTGTATGACAAGGCAAAGTGACATATTATAGTATGAAGAAAGAAAGGAAAGGGTGAGAATTAGTTGAATCTCACTTTCATTGGATTTGGCTCAAAAGAGAGAATAACAAAGTCACTCTGGGTTTAGAAATTTATCTTCATGTTCAGACATTAGGAAGAAAAATGAGGGAAAAGGAAGGAAGGACTTACAGAAATGAGGGAAGAAAGCAGAGGAAAACAAACAAAAGGAGAAAATGAAAATAAAAGGGAGAATTGGGGCAAATTTAAAGAAGTGCTATTAAGTAACAAAACTCTAGTAAGGAAACATATGGCAAAAGAAGAAAGTTAGAGAGAGGAGATAAGGAGGGGAATGAATAGTTAACAATTATATTTGTGATTGTGAATGGGATGAACTTTGCAAGAAAGAGAAGTGGATAACCACTTTTTAAAAACTAGAATCCAACTAGACACTGTTTACAAAAAAAAAAAAAAAAACATACCTGAAGCAGATAAACACAGAATAAAGGCAAAAGGCTGGAGCAGAAAATGTTTTGTTTCGAATGAAATGACAAAAAGCAGAAGCAGCATTCTTTTTCTTAGGAAGAAAAAAAAAAGAAAAATTAATCTCATTTAAAGGGTTAACAAAGAAAAACTTACATCTTCCAAAAAACTACCATAGACAATGAAGTAATTTTAATACTATACATATATGCTCTGGTCTCCAAATTCTTAGAGAAGACACTAAATGAGTTACAGTGAGGCATAGATAGCAAAACAATATTGATGGAGGTCCTCAAACTCTTTCTCTCAGAATTAGATAAATCTAATCATAAAATAAACATGAGAGAAGTTAAGGAGGTAAATGAAATTTTAGAAAATGATAAATAAGATAAACCTGAAGAGAAAATTGAATGGGTATAGAAAGGAATAAATCTTTTTTTTTCAATGATACATGGCAACCACACCACAATTGACCATGTATTAGGGCATAAACTTCTCAATCAAATGCAGAAAAGCAGAAATATTAAATGTATTATTTTTATATAATGAAATAATAAAAATCACAGGTCATAAGGGGCATGAAAAGAGACTAAAAATTAATTGGAAACTAAATGACTTAATATTAAAGAATGAGTGTATCAAACAAGAAATCATGGAATAATTAAAATTTATGTCCAAGACAATAGCAACAATGAGACAACAGACTAAATTTTGGGGAATGCAGTGAAAGCATTTATTAGGGGATATTTTATATTTCTAAATGTTTATGTGAATAGTTTTAGTTAAAAGAGGATGAATGATCTGGGCATGCAATTAAAAACCCTTCAAAAAGAAAGAAATTTACAATCTCCAAATAATTACCAATTTAGAAAATTGGAAAATCAAAGGAGAAATAAAAAAATTGAAAGTAAGAAATTGTGGAAGTAATAAATAAAAGTAAGATTTAATTTTGTGGAAAAAATAAACCTGATAAGACTTTAGTTAATTTGATTTTTAAAAATAGAAAGAAGAAAACCAAATTACTAGTATCAAAAATGAAAAGGATGAATTCACACCAGTGAGGAGGAAATTCATTTATTTTATCCACATTTACAAGGGAAATGGTTGTGTGTGTATATATATATATATATATATATATATATATATATATATATATATATATATTACCTACTACCAGTTTCCCACTAATGAGTGCACCTCTCCTAGGAAGACAACAGGTTTCCTGGTCTTGTCCAGTGAGTTAGTCTCAATGAAACATTTTCCTCTAGACCAGATTATCAGCTTTCTCAACAGGCAGTGATTGAGAGAAACCAAGAACTTTAGAGGGAGCCTTTCTCATATCACTGTGGGGACAAGGGGAGAGGACAGGCAAGCAGTGAAAGAGGGTCCAGGCTCTGGCTCTTTTTTAGTTTTTAAGCTTACCCAGAATAAAATGAGCAAAGAGGCCAATGCAAGTGGAAATGATAACTTAGTAAGCAAGGGTGGCTCTTGAATCCCAAGATGATGCCTACAGTTCACACCTTGGTGGGTAGAGCTTTTGGAGCCATTCATTTCAAAGGTGCCCATCAGAACAGTTGAACCTAAAGGAAACCTGCCCAAGGGGGTCTACTGGCATGTTTGTATCCATGTTGCCAAAGATAATTATGAGGTGGAATGGGGGGATGGGAAAGCTCCATGAAAGAAATATGAGCACCCCACCACCACCACCCTTTGGGGTTTTTAAAGCTTTATTTGTGTATCAAATTCCCAGTAGATTTTTTCTCCAGATTAAAATTATATGTAAATATATATTTCCCCCCTTCCCCAGTGGAAGCCCTAATGAACCCACAGAGATCTACACTTCTGCTCACTGATAGAATTTAGGACTGACCCATCCAGATACCACCTTGTCAGCAGCAGTGACTCAAGGGACACGTCTGTACCTATGTAAATGAGAAATAGAGAACTGTTAACAGAGATGCATTCATCTTCCTTGGAATGTGCATTTGATTTTATTTTGCAAAAAAGAAAAAAAAAAGCTTGGAGCTCTATCTCATGTGAAAAAAAATAGATCCTGTCTGTTAGCATTTGGAGCTGTGGATCAGTAAGATCAGGGATAATATTAGATTTTCCATTATCACTATTATTATTCAATATTTTCTTAAAATGTTAGCTTTAAGATAAGAAAATGAAATTGAAGGAATTAGAATATGCAATGAGAAAACTAAACTCATGTTTTGCAGATGATATGATGGTATACTTAGAGAATCTTAGACAGGATAGATAAGTATGGAATGAATTACAGTATCTGATGCTGGGTTAAAGGGAGCAGAACCAAGAGAAGAATGTACATATTAAAAACAACATTGTATGATGATCAACCCTGATTTATGCAGCTTCTCTCAGCAGTTCAGAGAGCCAGGACAATGATATTAGACCAGCTAAGAACAATGCTATCCCAATCCCGAAGGAAAAAGCAACACAGAAAAAACAAAGCAAAACAAACAAAAAAAATTTCAAAATCTGATGAATACTACATTCACATAGTATTGTAGAGACAAGGAATTAGAAATTGAGGGGATGTCCATCAATTGGGCAATGGTTAAACAATTATGGTACATAAATACAATGGAATACTATTGTTCTTTAAGAAACTCTAAATGGTCAGACTCTAGAGAAGCATGGAATGAGTTATAGGGAGCGGAACTGAGTGAATAAAGTATACATCAACAAGATCATTATGAGATGAACAACCTTTATTGAAGCAACTCTGCTCGACAGTTCATAGAACCATGACAACTATATTAGAGCAACTATGGACTATGTTATCCCCAACCAGAAGAAGAAAAACAAAACAAACAAAAAACAATCCTTCTGAATCTGATGAACATTTTATAAAAAATTATCTCTTATGTATCTCTTTCCCTTAATCCTAATTCCTCATACTGAAAATCACTAATTTGCAAACATGTTTATCAAAATATGTATGTAAAATGCTAACTGGACTTGTTCTCTGCTGAGGGGAGGGGGTGGGAAAGAATGGTGGAGGGAACTTTGCAGCTTGGAAATATACATGTATGAATCAATGAGGCCAGATTTGAACTCAGTTTCTCCTGACTCTACGTCCCATGTTTTACCCCCTTGCCACCACTGATTATAGCAAATGGAAAAGTTCTGGGTACTGTGGACAAGTTCACTTACCTTGGCAGTGTCCTTTTCACAAAGGTACACATTGACCATGAGATTGACAAACACATTGCCCGAGCTAGTTCAGCATTTGGGGAACCCTAAAAGAAAGTATGGGAGAGAAGAGGTATTAGACTGATTACCAAACGAAGATCTACTTCCATTGTAGAGCCCTCATTAATAAATGCCTATGAAACCTGGACAGTCTACCAGTGACATGTCAGGAAATCGAATCACTTCCATTTAAATTGTCCTGGGAAGATTCTAAAGATCACCTGACAGGAGAAGATACCAGCCACTATGGTCCTTTCTTGAACTAAACTGACCAGCATTCTCACAATACTGCACAGGATGCGTCAATGATGGAGTGGAAATATTATTGGAATGCCAAATGAACACTTGCCAAAAAAGCTACTTTATGGAGAACTCACACAGTGCAATGCTCACAAGGTTGTTAGAAGAAACGATGCCAAGACACCTTGAAGGTCCCTCACTTAAGAACTTTAGAACTGATTGTACAGCATGGGAGACAATGGCACAAGTTCACCCAGCATGGTGTGCCCTCATCAGTGAAGGTGTTGCATTCTATGAGGAAGGCAGAACAGAAGCAACTTAAAGGAAACATGACATAAGTAAATTTAGAGTATCCACCCCAGGTGTTCACATGGACTATTTGTACCCAACCTGTGCTAAAGCATTCTGAGATCATATTGGTCTGATCAGTCACAGTCAGTCACACTAATATGTATCAAACACAGTCATGTCATTTTACAAAGGACAAGAACCAACAATTATAAGAGAACTTATAGGACTGAGTGGTGTCTATATGTTTGTATGCATTAAATGTGTGAATACGCTTTCACTAAAATCTTGCCTCTCTCATGGATTCCCTATAGAAACTATGCATTTCCTTATCTGGAATCATCTCAGTCCTTTATTTTTCCTTTAAAAGAAAACAAAATTAAACAAGATAATCATTTTTATTACTTTGTAATCAATTTCTTTTGCCCTAGAGATTAGCCTTTTGTATAATGTTATCCACTGCTGTTGACCTAACTCTTCACCCCTCTCCCTGCCCAATGGTGTGAGCCCGAGAGATATCTTGACCCTTGGACTGTGATAACTACGTCTTCTTAAACTGTTACTATTTTGTCATTAGCACTTAGGCTGGCAAATATATATTCTTGTGATTTAGTTAAGCAATGTACATTGTCCAAGTCTACCAGTGTGTCATCAGCTTTTGCTAGATTTTCTAGATACATGAACAACGAAACTCAACCAAGTTATACCTTGGATAAATTTGCATAGTCTGTAATTCATTGTATGGAGTAAAAATTAAGAAGGGGAAACTATTGACAATTTTAACTCAATTAAATAGAGATTTATTGAGCTAGAACCCTAATAAATGTCTATCTCCAGAATTTATTTTTACTATGTAGAATGGTTAATTTCTCATTTTCTCCTTTGAACCAATGGATGAAGTATTTATATGAAACCAGTCTGTGACAACTAACTACATGGAACATAGCTAGATAATGTGATATATTTTTTATTTCTAGTCTTATGCATGCCTGTATATGATAATAGAATGTGTCACAAAAATCAAAAACATATTGGGATTTTCAATGAGTCTCTTCAAAAACAATTCTTCTAATAATAGCAATAGACTGGACCACTGACTCCTCTACTGCCCACTCATGAACCTAATAAGGGGGAGAAAGAATAATGAAAAAAGTCTCAAGTTACTGAAATAAACATGTCTTACTTCTGAGATTTTAGCCGGCTTATATATTCTATTTACAGAGTCGTGTCCTTATTGTTTTTTCCAATAGACTAAGAGTTTCTTGAAAGAAGAGTCTTTTTTTCCCCCTGGCCTTTCTTTGAATTACTTGCACTTAGACCATTCTCTGGCATAGTAAGCACTTGATAACAATTATTTACTGACTATTGACTAGTATAGTTGGTACTTGGTAAATGAAATTGAAAATTATTAAAATCAAAATTCATTGTAAGCATTCAAATTTGTTTAAAAATTTGTGTATGAATTGCTTTACATTCAGTATTCCTGTCTTCAAGATTCTCTTTTTTTTTGCAAGGCAAATGGGGTTATGTGGCTTGCCCAAGGCCACACAGCTAGGCAATTATTAAGTGTCTGAGACCTGATTTGAACCCAGGTATTCCTGACTCCAAGGCCATTGCTTTATCCACTACGCCACCTAGCCGCCCCTTCAAGATTCTTAAAATGGCACAATATGGCATATTTTCTTTAGGTTCAGGTGTTGGGAACCATTGTGTATGGGAACATTGTAAATTATCTTCATCTGGCATCTTTGAACATCAGATCCTTGTTCTACTAAGTGCCACAGGAGTGGGTATGGATTGGAGACTGGAAAAGTATTTAGGTAACTGGTGTTGTGGTGAATAAACGGAACACTTGGAGATCTTGATGGAGTACTTGTCTCCTTTGTAATCCTTGTCTCCCACCCTTCCAATGTTCTCCTGGGGAAGATTGTAAGAGTCCAGAAGTAGGACTCTACGTTCAGTTCCATTTTCTAACTACCCCACTTCTCTATTGTTTCATCATTACCTCAGAAAACAATCCATAAAAACTTATAGAGTTTATAGATCACTTCTTTCTGCATGTCATTAGCATCCAGATAGGTTGCAATAAATTTTTGTGTAAAAGGTGACAACCAATTTATCCTATAAATTGAGAAATAAAATGGAAATTACAGAAATCCTTTGAAAAACTCTGTCCAGAAATCTTTTGAATCTGTTTTCAAATATCAAAAAAACACTGAGACTTGAAATTTTAAAGTCATTTAATAATTTAACCTTTGTTGACATAAAATTCATAAATGATACAAAGAATAGTATAATACTTGTATCCAAATTTTATTGCTATTATGTAGTGCATATAACATCTAGAAAAACCATATTTCCATGTGCCAAGTTTAATGTGATATATGACATCAAGGTCTAGGTGATGCTATTAAAAATGTCAATATTATAAATAATTTATAATTGTGCAAATGGATTCTACCAGTAACATTACTTCTGCCATTTTTAGCACTTCAATCAATCAATAATTATTTATTAAGAAGCTACCTTGTGCCAGGCACAGGATTAGGCAATGAGAAAACAAGTACACAGAAGGAATAAAAAAAAATTTCATAGTCACAAATACCTTGCTTGTATTCTTATTGGGGGAGTGACAATAAATACATTTAAAAATATAGAGAACATATGTATATACGTGTATAGTAAATAAATGAAGATATATGCAAAATTATTTTTAACAGAAGGTTGTCAGTGAAAATTATTAGGAAAGACTTCATAGAGAAGATGGTGCCTGATCTTCAATCTAAAAGAAGAGTAGGGAGTCACAGGTAAGGAGGAAGCACATTCCAGACGTGTAGGACAGCCAGTATAAAGGTAGAGAAAAGTGAGATGGAGGATTATTTTTTAAGATAAACAATAAGGATAGTTTAAAAAAAAAGCAGATTGTGTGAAAAAGGATAAGATCCAATGAAGATGCATATATAGTTTGGAGTCAGGCTGCATAAGGCTTTAAAAGTTAAACAGAAGAGTTGATGTTTTATCCCAGAGGCAGTACTAAGCCAATGGAATTTATTGAATAGGAGAATTGCATGCTCAAATTGCATTTAAGGAAAATTACTTTGGCAGCAGTGTATAGGATAGACTAGAGTGGTGAGAGACTTGAGCCAGAGAGACTAATTAAGAAACTTCTGCTATAATCTAAGAGAGAGGAATTAAGAAGTTTAACTAAGTTAGCAGCTACGTGTGTGTTTCTACTCAAACATAAAGGCTAGATTCTATAGATGTTGTACATGTCAAAACATTAATATTTGGACAACATATTTGGACAATATTGAATAAAAGAGGATGATGAAGATAATGTGATTATAGCCCTGTGACATTAAAAGGATAGTGGTAATGTGGGAAGAAGTAGTAAAATTTAGGAAAGATTAGAATTTATGAGATAAATGGATTTTTGATATCCTGAAATTAATATATCTTTGCAAAATCTAATTTGAAATGTCCATTAGGCAACTGGAGATATAGAACTGAAGTGGAAAGGGGATATTGAAACTGGATATAGCAGATTGAGAGTTACTTGCTTATTGTTGATAGTTAAACCTATGAAGAAAGAAGAGGATGTCAAAAAAGAGAAAATATTGGAGAAAAGAGTCAAGTAAAGGATATTATGCAGTCTTTCAGTGCCTCCTTTATCTATAGTCACAGATGTTGTTTAGTAAGATTATCTTCAAATCTTATGTTATAGATCCCTATCAATATGATTACTTATAATTACCAGATTACTACCAGACCAATTAATATAATAGCAATATTTTTAATTAACAAGAAGATTCTTCCCATAAATATTAACTTCACTCCTCCAGCAATACATTCATCTCAGTGAATGCACTTCTGGGCCATTAATGGAATGTTTATTATTGTTTCCCATTTTCTTCCTATTGAGTGTCACATCTTTGTTACAAAGATTGTTTAGAACCATTTTTTACAGAATTTAATACTGAGGACTTTTTTATAATCTGGAAGGCCATTCTCTCTAGACTGGGGATGGGGGAGTGAAGGACATATTTGTTTTTAAATTTTAAAATTTATTTATATGTTTTCATCCATTTTTACATGCATATTTCCAAGTTACAAAATTTCCCTACACACTCTCTTCCCATCCCTCTCCCCTCAGCAGGGAACAGTCAGGTCAGCATTTTACATACATATATAGTTAAACATATTTACAAATTAGTAATTTTTGACATGTGGAACTAGGATTGAGGGAAAGAGATACATAAGAGTTATTTTTCATAGTGTTCATCAGATTTAGATGGGTTGTGCTTTTTTCTCTGTGTGTTTTGCTTTATTTTGTTTTTATTCCCCTGGTTATGGATAATATAGTCCATAACCAGTCAAATACAACTGTCCTCACTCTCTGGGCTGTCGAAAGGAACTGCTTTCATTGAGGTTGATCATCTCACAATGTTGTGGTTGATGTGTAAATTGTTCTCTTTGTTCTACTCCCTTTACTCAGCATCAGATACCATAAGTCATTTCATGCTTCTCTAGAGTCCAACCGTTCAGGGTTTCTTATAGAACAAATATTATTGTTCTATAGTATACATGATCCATAACTTGCTTAGCCATTGCACAATTGATGGGCATCTGCTCAATTTAAAATTTGTTGTGACTATAAAAAAGAACTGCTATGAATATTTTTGGACTCTTCCTTTGCTTTTATAATTTCTTCTGGATGTAAATGTAGAATTGGAATTACTGGCTCAAAGGGTATGAAAGGATTTTATTGCTCATTGGCATAGTTCCATATGCTCTCCAGAAAGGTTGGATTTTTTCAGAGTCCCACCAGCATGGCATCAATGTCCCAATGCTCCTACCACCTCTCCAACATTGATCTTGTTCCCTTTTTCTCATCTTGGCTAATTGAATAGGTTTAAGATGATACCTCATTGTTGTTTTAATATGCATTTCTCTAATCAATGGTTATTTGGAGCATTTTTCATATGATTATACATATAGCTATAATTTCTTCATTTGAAAACTGTCTGTTCATATCCTTTAACCATTTACAAATTGGGGAATGACTTGTGATCTTATAAATTTGATACAATTCTCTATATTTTAGAAATGAGACCTTTATTAGAAATCTTGGTTGTGAAGATTGTTAACTAGTTTTCAGTTTTCCTTCTAATTTTGGCAGCATTAATTTTATTATGCAAAAACTTTTTATTATAGTCAAAATCATTCATGTTGCAGTTTATGATGTACTTTAATTCCTGTTTGGTCATAAATTTATCCCATTTCCAAAGATCAGATAGATGGATAGATGGTCTATTAATTTTTCTATGGCGTCACTCTTTATGTCTAAATCCTGTATGTTATTTTGTCCTTATTTTGGTATAAGGAGTGAGAGGTTGATCTATGCCTAGTTTTTACCATACTATTTTCCAGTTTTCCCAACAATTTTTGTCAAATAGTAAGTTCTTATCCCTGAGGCTGTTGACTTTGGATTTGTCAAATAGTCAATTGCTGTAGTAGTTTACTGCAGTTTTTTTTTTAACCTATCATAATCCACTGATGCACTGCTCTATTTCTTAACCCTTTCCAGGCAGTTTTGATGACTGCTGCTTTATAGTATAGTTTTACATCGGGTAGAGCTGGGTCACTTTCCTTGACTATTTTTCATCAATTTCCTTGCTATTTTTGCCCATTTGTTGCTCCAGATGAATTTTGTTACTGTTTTTTCCTAAACTCGGTAAAGTAGTAATTTAGTAGTTTGATTGGTATGGCACTGAATAAGCAATTTAATTTGGATAGAATTGTCATTTTTATTATATTAGCTCAATCTAACCATGAGCATTTAACCTTTTTCCAATTTTACAGATGTGACTTTATTTGGGTGAAGAGTCCTTTATACTTGTCTTTATACAGTTTCTGGGTTTCTCTTGGGAGGTGGATTCCCAAATATTTAACATTGTCTATTGGGATAGGACATGTTTTTTTTAACCAGTTCTTTTATCTATCTCTACCGTGTGAAAGGAAAATCTATGGCCTATAAGTCTCATTGCATGAAACTCATGACTGCCTTTTAAATTTGATTTTTCTGTTATGTACAGTTCCTATATCACAATTATTATCTTAGATACTATTACAAGTCACCAGGAAGTGTGTACATAAGTCTACTGGGGATACTATTTTAGCTACCCTTTTTCATCAAGAGGGAACTCTCCTCAGTCTTTCACAGTCAATTTTCTCAATCTTTGATTCAGAAATTAGTCAGATTGGATCAGATGATAACAGAAACACAAATGTGAAGTTTGCTCATTGACCTCTTTTTTAGGACTTTTCCTTTTGACTCCATTTGGCTACTTAACTTTTGTTAATTTACTATCTCTGTTGAATTACTCAGTTTAACTTTCTCCTGGCTTATTCTCAGAAAGCTGTAAAGTCTTTACAATTCTGAATGTCTACTCAAAAATGTCATCACTAGCTCACTCAAATAAAACTAAAATTGAGTCATATGGCATCTGCAGAGGCTACACCAGTGCAATTATTTTTCAACTGTCTCATCTTGCTCCCTCTCTCATGAAGATAGCAATGTTTTTACTTACTGAAGAGGGTCTAAAAAACGATTGATCTTCATGCTGCTTACTCCTGGTAAACTGATCCCTACGAACCCTTAATATAGAGGTCTACTGAATATTAAATTGTGCAACAGAATAAGAAACTTTGAGAATCAATTCTTAGTCAACATTCAAATAAGGATAATCACATTATAATTCCCTGAGATACAGATGGTGGATTAATTTGAGCTGGATACATAACTAACTTTGATGCTACAAACTGAAAAAAATATTTTTTTAAATGTGTAGAGAATGAGAAAGTAAAAAGTATTTAAGAATTGTTAAAACATCAACTGGTAGAATAGTAATTAGAAGGTCACTGCAATATTTCAGAACAAAGATCATAAGCAACACCCTGCCCCATCAGCCTCCTTAAATGGAATACCGTGGGAAATCTGCAGAGCCCAAGTGTCAGATTCTGGGGTACTATGGAAATTGAAAGGAATTTACTCAACTCAATTCAAATATCAAGTAGGCCTGAGAGAGTTGTTGAAGGAAAAGCACTGAATACAAAAGGCTGTTTCCTCCCTCAGGTCTCTAACTATGGAATCACTAAACAACTGAAGTTATATTCCTATAAGGAAGAATCTGTATGGTCTGGTCAGTACCTGCAGTTCAGTGAAAAAACAGCTGATGGTAGGAAAGTTGAGAAAGCAGCTCTGCATATAGCATCAACAACTTCATGGGGAAGCAGCAAGAACATTTTAGGAGGCAAAGAATTGTTACAACTTGAAGATGGAAATATATACATATATGTATATATTTATACATATCTATATATTTAAATCACACATTCTCTCTATCTATCTCTGGAAGTGGGAACTATAAATTTGTGACTGGAAATGGAAGTGGACAGAAAATTTATCTTTTAATTTATCTGGTTATTCTGTTTAGTCAAAAGTTTCTTCCCCCCCCAAAAAATTAATATTTTTATTTAGTCTGGTAAAAAATTGAGTATTATTGAAGGTCTGTTATTTGGAATAGATGTAGACCTAAAGCACGATTTGAAAGTGAATATATGTCTATTTGAAGTATATAAATAATTTCAATAATGTGGCATTAGGGAGTTTAAGAGGATAAACAATGAGAATTAATAAAGGTATACTAAAACACTATCTATTCTAGCTAATATTTTTAATATTATTTCTGTAAGCTAATTATAGTTTTTATTTCCTGGGGATAAACTAGAATACCTAGAATTTCACATCCAAATTCCTTAATTTTTCTGGGAAATTTTCACTTCTCTGAATTTTGAATATTATAAGAATTTCTTAATATCATGTTCTCAAACTGGAATATGTAGAAATTAATACCCTCATATTACTGTATTGCTTAGCCTACAAAATGAACTATCCCCTCCAGTACCAAAGTGACAGAACTTTTATTAATCTAAATATAATTCCTTGCATAAGAATGATATGAAACAATGCTGATTTTCTTTGTGAGATAATCTTGCAAATAATTTGAATGATATTTGACTGGAGAAAAATAATTTAAATTTTGTTTTCATTAAACACTTTTTTCTTTTTATATTCAGTATTTTATTTTTCCCCAGTTACACTTTAAAACAACTTAAACATTTGCTTTTTAAAACTTAGGCTCCAAATCCTTTCCCTTCCTGATTCCCCACCCACAGTAAGAAGGCAAGCATTTGATTTAGGTTATACTAGTGTAATAATGCAAAACATTTCCATAATAGTCATGTTATGAAAGAAATAATGGACTCAGTTCCCAAAAACAACTTAAAAAATAAAGACAGTAAAAAAATAAATTTTCAGTTTTTTCTCTAAGAATAGATAGTATTTTTGCATAATAAGGTCAGTTTTCTTGGATGATTGCATTGCAAAGAATAGTTAAGTCATTCACAGCTGATCATATTACAATATTGCTGTTATTTTGTAAGCTGTACATTTTCTAGATTTTTCAGAGCTTTCTGCTCATCATTTCTTATAGTACAAAAACATTATTTCATATTTACATATGATAATTTGTTCAACCATTCTACAATTAATGAATATTCCTCATTTCCCAATTCTTTGCCTCCAGAAAAGAGCTTCTATAAATATTGACTTTTTTAAATTCTCTTTTGGAAGGCAGATATTATAATGGTATTACTAGGTCAAAGGATATGCATGTTTTACAGTCCTTTAGGCATAGTTATAAATGTTCTACAGAATGGTTGAATCAGTTCACAACTCCATAGACTTAGAGTGAATGTCTCATTTTCCCCCCACATCCTCTTCAACACCTTTTAGTTTCCCTTTCTGCCCTATTACCTACATAATACATTGAGGGAGTACCACAGAACTGTTTTAATTTGCATTTCTCCAATCATTTTTTATATGGTTTTAGATAACCTTAGCTACCATCTGAAAACTGTTTATTTCTTTTGATAATTTATCACATGAGGAATGATTTTTATTTTTATCAATTTGACTCAGATCCCTGTACACTTAAGAAAGGAAGCCCCCCATTAGAGAAACTTCTTTAAATGTTTTTCAAAATTACTATTGCTACTTATATTTCTCTCCATCCTATTTCCATCCCTTTTATTCTAGCCTCTCCTTTCCCACTATCTCTCCTAAAGTATTTTGCTTTTGACTATCCTTTCCCCCAATCAGTCCTTCCCTCAATCCCTTTTTTTCCTATCCCCTTCCCCTCTTACTTCCTTGTATGGTAAAATAGATTTCTGTACACAATTGAGTTCACATGTTATTCCCTCTTTGAGTCAAATCTGATCTAAAAAAGGCTCACTCACTCCCCTTCAATTCTGTTCTCTTTCCCTCCAATTGTAAAAGTATTTTCTTGTCTCTTTTATGTGACATAATTTATTCATTTCTCTTATCCCTTTCCTTTTCTCCCAATGCATTCCTCTCTCATCCCTTAATTTTATTCATTTTGATATCATCCTTTCATATTCAACCCATGCCTATTCTCTCTCATATCTATGTCTATATCTACATATAGATGTCTATATTAACCCCTTCTAATTTCCCTAATAATGAGAAAATTCTCATTGGTTACTACTTCTCATTTAAGAATATAAATAGTTTACCATTATTCGGTTCCTTATGATTTTTCCTTCTTTTGTTTGCTTCTCTTGAATCTTTCATTTGAAAGACAAATTTTTCCTTCAACTCTGGTCTTTTCTCCAAAAACACTTAAATTTCATTTACTGTCATTTTTTTTCCTCTCCTAAAAGAATAAATTCTCTTTCGTTGGGCAGATGATTCTGGGTTGTAGTCCTAGCCCCTTTGTCATCTAGAATATCATATTCTAAGTCCTCCAATTCTTAAATGTATAACCTTCTAAATTGAGTCTTATTCTATGACTCTATAATAATCATATTGCTTCTTTCTGGCTCCTTGCAATATTTTCTTTTTTATCTGTGAGTTCTGGAATCTAACTATAATAATCCTGTGAGTTTTCATTTTGGGATCTCTCCTAGGATTCTTCTTTTTTATTATTTTAGTTTTGTTTTATTGTTTCTTGATTCTTCATAAAGTGATTAGTTTTAATTTGCTCAATATTATTTAAATATATATATGGATATATATATATACATATATATGTGTATATATATATATATATATATATATATATATATATATATATATATTTATTTCCTTTGTAGTTTTAGTGTCACTTTTTCCATTTGACCAGTTCTATTTTTTTTAGGAGAACCTCTTTGATGTCTGTACCTCTTTACCTTTCAATTTAGTTTCTTTTCTTGCTGTTGCTATTTCCTCATTTACCAAACTACCAAATCATTTCATTTGCTTGCATCACTCTCATTTCTTTTCCCAATTTTTCCTCTATCACTCATCCCTGAATTTTCAAAAGTTTTTTGAACTCTTTCATGGATTGCAACCATGGTTTTCTTGGAGACTTTGGATGTAGTAGCTTTGAATATGTTATCTTCTTCTGAATATATGTTTTCATCTACTTGTCAACATAGTGACTTTCTATGGTCAGAATTTTTTCTTTTGTTCTCAATTTTTTAGACTATTATTTGACTTTTAACTCTTTCTTTAAGTAGGACTCTGTTTTATGGGTGGAGGTCACATGGCCCCAAGTCTCAAGGGTTTTGTGCTGCTGTTTTCAGAGATACTTTCAGGAAGCTATAAGTTTTTAGTTCTTCCAAGGTTTTATGATGTAGGGAAAGGTGTTTACAATTCTTCTAGTCTGTGCTTTGATATGTGAGTGATCACAAGCATTCTTTTCTGTTGTAGAACCTTGACAAGGGTCCCTGCTCCCAGCAGTCCCAAACTCTTTTGTACTGGTGCTTCTCCTCATCCTGTGACTGCCACCCAGGACTGTGATTTTATAATCTCCTCACCAATTATTGAATCCTGTTACCATCCATAGAGCACTAAAGAAGCAGCCACTACTGCAGCTGATTCAGTGGTTTTCAAGGCCTTCTTCTGATTTTTCTGGGACATGGCTTATGCTGGCACAGCTTATGCTGGTCTGCTTTCTACTGTCACCTAGGAGTACCTGACCTTTTTTTTTTTTTAGGTTTTTGCAAGGCAAATGGGGTTAGGTGACTTGCGCAAGGACACACTGTTAGCTAATTATTAAGTGTCTGAGGCCAGATTGGAGTTCAGGTACTCCTGACTCCAAGGCCAGTACTCTATCCACTGTGCCACCTAGTCACCCCCAACTGTTGTTTCCTGTGATATTCTTAATTGGCTATAGTATCTGTGGACACAGAGGTCTGGACATTGCCTCTGTTGCCACTGATTTGGTCATTCCAGGGTTTTTCTGGGACTTGGTCTGTGATGGTATATCCTGACTGAATTTTGATTCCTCTTTCCTGCCCACTGTCTAACTTGTCTTAGATTTTTACTTTTTCTTTTTGTGGTTTATACCACCCTAGATTTTTTAAAATTATTTAAAGGTATTTGAAGGGGGTTGGGGTATCTCAAGTGAATTACTGCCTCTTCTCCACCATCTTGCCTCCACATGAAATAAAATCCAATAAGAATTATAGTTCATCAAGAATGTATAAACTAAAGTGAAATTTGAGGACGAATTACTGAATGTAGAGGTAATAAGTGAGATTGGGAAGTTGTACTGTATTATTTTAATTATGTGTGAGATAATAAGAACTTGTAAGTACATGTGATTATTTTCTTGGAAAATGCATACATGTTCCTCCATTTACTGAGTAATTACTCAGTATTACCCTATTCACTATACACAACTACTAAACCTAAGGAATACAGTAGACTGAGCAATAATTTGGAAATCATAGAAAAATGACTTCCCCAAGTCACAAATTTGACTTACAGGCAATTGACAACAGGACAATTGACAGCAGGAATTATGAAATAATAATATGTTATATTGAGCACCCAAAACTTCAAACTAAGCCAATAAGGCTAGCACTCCCAGAGTTGATCAGAGAATTATCATAGAAGTTACCAAATATAGAAATTGTTTGATATGAGTATTAGCTTATGAAATTGTAACATTTAAACTTTGGTTAAAGTAACTAAACATTTATTTTCCAAATATATTAATTACCATTCCATGAGATCTGTCATCAAACAAGGTCCCAGTCTCAGTGCCTATACATCCTATCATGGGGCAAGATTGTTTAGAAATTATCTTGAATTCAGTCCTCAGGCTAGCTTGTAGGTCTTTATTTGCAATCCTCAACAAAGTCTTTCAGAGCAGATGTTGGGGATAGTCTTCATCTACGCCCCACCCAGGAGAGGAGCTCAATTATCACCCAGTGAGGCCAACATTGCAATCAGCTTCCAAAGGGGTTTTAACTAAAGCCATAATGCAGGAAATACCTGAGCAAATAACTGGAAAACTGACTAAAGAAAAAACAAAAATAAAGACAAAAATTATTAAAGGCCAGGGACAGAAAAAGAAAAGGAAAATTATTCCAAAATGTATACAAGTAGAAAATAAAAGAAAAATACATTTCCAATACTTTTGATAGATACCTAAATAGATGAGTATTTATTTGATAGATATTCTATCAGATTATTTACTTCTCTCATTTAGATGGCATTTTCCATACCCATCCCCTCATTTACCACATAAATTTCCCCTTACAGAAGCCTGGTCAAATTTTATAAGACTTATACAGAATAAATAAACATGACTACAAAATGAAACAAAGGTTATTTGCAGGGAAAAAAATTAAAGTTTGACCAGTCATATTTTCTTTCTTCAACATATCTCACTCCTGACTTTTTTGGAATTCTCTATTATCCTTTCATCACCCTCCCTCCACCATCCTTTTCAGCTTATATATTGTCTTTTCCCTTTAAAATAAAGCTCCATGATTGTAAAAACTATCTTCCTTTCTGTCATATTTACTTTCCCAGACTATAGAACAGTGCCTGGGACCTAGCAAGTGTTTAATAAATGTTTGCTTTTGTTACATCTTTCTGCTACTGGTCTTGGGAAGACAGCTTCATAAATCATAATTGCTTCAGTTTCTTCATCTTTAAATGAACTGTAGAAGATAATAGCAAACCACTCTAGTATCAAGAAATTCCAAGAGTTCACTAAGAGTCAGACACAACTGAAATAATTAAATAACAAAACCAAGCAATCATTTCTTTCTATATTTTGCAACAGCCAGATCCCAGAAAGGTCAGCTGATAATTCATCTGGTCTAAGGTAGGTTGCTTGGGGTCATGGACCCCATAATACAAAAGTGAAAATTATGGCTTTTTATGTTAGGTTCTAAAATCTACATTTCTTTAAGTAACCCATTTTCCAAAAATATTCAATAATTTGACTTTTTATTTACTTAATATTATACACTCAAACTTGTGCAACATCTATTGGGTAAATGAATGTCAAATTAAAATGGATGCCTTGCATTACATGTATGCATGCATACATATATATAAATAGCCTATCTATGCATATATCATATTGCTGCTGCTGCTGCTATACCACCACTGCTACTACTGCTGTTGCTGCTGCTTCTACTGTTACTACTACTATTGCTATTGCCAACAGCATCACATCTGCTAATACTGAGGTGGATGGTACCAGAATTATCATGGAAGTTACCAAATATATATATTGTGTGGTATAAATATTAACTTATGAGATTGTAACAATTAAGCTTTGGTTAAAGTAACTAAGCATACTTGTGCTGGAAAAGAAAAGATATTTTTGTCAAAATCAAATATTTTATATATCTGATAAATCTCTTTTTTTGCCCTGTGCTTCCAACAAATTCTATCTTGCTGTTGACCACTGCCTTCCCCAATGAACATTTATATTTATTCTACCCCCAATGCATCTCTTCCCGCTATTCCCTCCTATCTTCCTATTGTATAAGATACTTCTACATCAAAATGAATGTGTATACATATTCTTCCCTAATTGAATCAATTCTGATGACAAAGAGGTTGCAGCATTTCCCATTCTTCTACCATTTTCCCATTCACTATGACTTTTCCATGTGAGAAAATCTTCTTATCCTACCTCTCCCTTACCCCTTCTTCCAGTGCATCCCTCTTCCTTTCCCCTACATTTATTTTTGATTATCCTAACATATTTGATTCATACTTCTGCCCTCATTATATATATAGATATCTTCCACCTGATCTAATAAAGAAAATTATTTTTAGGAGAAAAAAATCCTATTCTCTCTCTCTCTCTCTCTCTCTCTCTCTCTCCTTTCTTACTCAATCTCACAAATGTATGTTTCTGACTTTTAACTCTTCTAATTTATTATCATTATTATAAGACTCCCTTCTTATTCTTGTTTTTCTTGTTTTTCTACCTTATTGTTTCCTGAAGTCTCATAGAGTCATTAGTTTTGTGTCCATTTCTCATTCTTTGGAATTTAAAATTTTCTTTTCCTCAAAACATGTAAAATCATTTTAATAGTTATCTTTTTTTCAAATTTTGAGTTCCAAATTTTTCCCCTCCCCCAAGCAATGAGAAGGCAAGAATTTTGACATTGATTAAACACATGTCCATCTAAGGCAGTTTCTAAAAGAAAACAACTCCCTCCCCGTTAAAAAAAAAAAGCATATTCAATTTGCATTCTTTCTCTGGAACTGGGTAGAAATTTTCATCATAACTCTATCAGAATTGGTTTCATTATATTGCCAAGAATAGCTGTTATTCACAGTAGATCATCATACAGTGTTCTGGTCATTTTATTTTGCATCAGTTCTTGAAAGTCTTTCCAGGTTTTTCTGAGAGCATCATCAGTACTTATAGCACAATAATATCCCAAAACAATTATATACAGTTTATTCAGCCACCCCCAAAATGATGAACTTCCCTTTGATTTCCAACTCTTTGCCTACACTAAAAGGATAACCATAAACATTTTTGTGTCTTTTTTAAAATTTTCTTTGCAATTAAGATCTAGCAGTAAGTAAAAGGATAATTATGGTTTTCTAGCTTTTAGGGCATAGGTTCAAATTGTTTTTCAGAATAGTTGATTTGGTATTCAACTTCAGCCAGTGCATTATTGTCTACATTTTCCCATATTCTCTTCAACATTTGCCATTCAATCTGATAGGGGTAGGTGCTAACTCAGAGATGTTTTAATTTGGATTTCTATAAGCAAACTTGATTTAGAACATCCTTTTTCATGGGGCTGTAGATAACTTTGGTGATTTTACCTTAAAACTGCCTGTTCATATTCTTTGACCATTTATCAGTTAATTAAAGAATCGTTCTTTGCTAAATTTGACTAAGCTTTCTTTATATTTGAAAAATAAGGTCTTTATTAAAGAAAGGCTATAATGATCATTGCAATTTTTACTATATAATTTTCTCCATTTTATTTTGTTTAACCTAACCTCTCTTCTTTCACACTGTTCAGTCTAACAAGAGTATGTTTCTGACTTCTAACTCTTTAAATCTATTACAATTATGATAAGACTCCCCTCTTTTATTTCTTATCCCTCTTTTGCCCCTTTTTAGTAAAATAGACTTCTGTGCCAAATTGAGTTTGTAAGTTATTCCTCTTTTAGACATTTCTGTCATCAGACTGTAAAGCTGTGGCACTCACCCCACCCCTTTCCCATTTAGATCCTCCATCATCCTCCATTTAAAAATCTCTCCCTTTCTTTCAGTGCATTTTTCTTATCATCTCTTAATTTTATGTTTTAGGTAACTTGCCTTTTGTCTAAGTGCCCTGATAGTAAGAAATTTTATAGAAGTTACAAGTATCATTCTTCCCCTTAGTAATGCAAATAGTTTAATCTCATTGAATACCTTTTTATTTCTCTTTCCTGTTAGCCTTTCTATGCTCCTTATGTCTTATATTTAACAATATATTTTTTTAAAAAATTCAGCTCTGGTTTTTTTCATCTGGAATACTTGAAATTCTCTCATTTCTTTTTCCATTTTTTCTTTACTTCTCTTAATTGGTTGTTAAAGTCCATTTTAGGCTTTTCCAAGGACTGGGGCCAATTCAAATTTTTCATTCAGGTTTTGTTGTTGCTTTTTAAAAAAAATTTGTTATTTTCTTCTGATTTTGTCAAAAAATAACTTTCTAAATACAGAATTATTTTTTTTATGTTTACTCATTTCCCCCTACTATTTTTTGAGTTTAAACTCTTGCTAAAGTGGAGGTCTGCTTCTACACTGGAGGCAGCATATCCATCCAGGGTTTTTTTGTTCTTCCAAGTTCTTCCAAGATGGTATGATCTAGGGAGATGTATGTTTTACAATTCTCCTATACTGAGCATTAGGCTGTGGGTCTGTGGGTCTGTGGTCTGTTTTCTACACTGGAATTGTGAATAGGTCATAGTTCCATATTGCTCTCCAGAAAAGTTGGATCCATTCACAACTCAACCAGAAATGTATCAATGTCCCAGTCCTCCCATATCCTCTCCAACATTGATCATTTTCCCTTTATCTCATCTTTGACAATCTGATAGGTGTGAGGTGATGCTCATTGCTGTTTTAATTTTCATTTCTCTAATCAATAGTGATTTGGAGTATTTTTTCATATGATCACATATAATTTTAATTTCTTCATTTGAAAACTGTTCATATCCTTTGAACATTTATCAAACGGGGAATGATTTGTAACCTTATAAATTTGATGAAATTATTCATATATTTTTGAAATGGGACCTTTATTAGAACTTCTAGTTGTAAAGATTGTTTCTCAGATTTCTGTTTTCCTTCTAATTCTGGCAGCATTGATTTTAGTAGTGTTAAACACTTTTAATTTAATACAGTCAAAAATCATTCATTTTTCAATTTATAATGTGCTCTAATTCAAGTTTGGTCAATAAATTTTTTCCCCTTTCCATAGATCAGATTGAGTTTTTCCTTGGTCAATTAATTTATCTATAGTGTCACTCTTTATGTCTAAATCCTGTAGACATTTTGATCTTATTTTGGTATAGGGTGTGAGATGTGCTTCTAAACCTAGTTTTTGTCATACTATTTAAATTTGTCCCAACAAATTTTTGTCAAATAGAGAATTTTTATCTCAGAGGTATATGTCTTTGGGTTTGTCAAATAGTAGATTGCTGTAGTCATTTACTGTGACTTCTTTAAAAATTATCCTAATCCACTGATTCATTACTCTATTTCTTAACCACTACCAGGCAATTTTGATGACTGCTACTTTTTGTACAGTTTTATATCTGGCAGAGCAAGGCCACCTTCCTTTACATTTTTTGAATACTTCACTTGTTATTCTTGATGTTTTCTTGCTCGAGATGAACTTTGGTACTATATTTTCTGACTCAGTAAACTAATGATTTAATGGGTTGGTTGTATGGCACTAAATAATAATTTATTTTGGGTAGAATTGACATTTTAATCATATCAGCTTGACCAAACCATGGGTAATTAGCATTTTTCCAATTATTTATATTTGACTTTATTTTGGTGAGATGTGCTTTATAATTTTGTTCTTAAATGGAGTTTTTTTTTTCTATCTCTTTCTCTTGAGCATTTTTGTTGATTTAGAGAAATATTGATAATTTATGACAGTTGATTTTATAACCTTTGGTGAATAAGTGTATCAACATTTTTAGATGATTTCTTCAGCTTCTCCAAGTATATCATCTTAACATCTGCAAAGAGTAAAAGCTTTATTTCCTGATTGCCAATTCTGATTCTTTCATTTTCTTTTTCTTCTCTCATTGTTACAGCTAGAATTTCTAATACTATATTGAATAGTAATTGTGAGAAGGAGCATCCTTGTGTCATCCCAGGTTTTATTGGTAATGCTTATTCACATTATATATAATATTTGTCAATGGTTTTAATTATATACTACTTTTTATTATTTTAAGGAAAACTTCATTTATTCCTAAACTTTCTAGTGTTTTTGATAGGAATGAAGGTTATATTTTATAAAAGGCCTTTTCAGCATCTATTGACATAGTCATATAATTTTTTACTGGTTTTGCTGTGGATATGTTTTATTATGTTGAGTGTTTTCCTTATGTTGGAACATCTCTGCCTACATAGTGTAAATCCTACTGGATCCTGGTGTACTATCCTAGTAATAACTTCCTATAGTCTCATTGCTAAAATATTTATTTAAGATTTTTGAATCAATATTCATTAGGGAGATTGGTGTATAATTTTCTTTATCCGTTTTGGTTCTTTCTGGTTTAGATATCATCATCATGTTGGTGTCATAACAGGATTTTGCCTGAACTCCTTCCTCTCTTATTTTTTAAAAATATTTTATGTAGAATAAGAATTAATTGTTCCTTAAATGTTTGGTAGAATTCATAAGCAAATTCATATAGATCTAGAGACTTTTTTCTTAGGGAGCTTATTGATGATTTCTTCAATTTCTTTTTCTGAAATGGGTTTAAGTGTTTTATTTCCTCATCTTTTAATCTGGGCAATTTGTATTTTTGTAAATATTCATCCATTTCACTCAGGTTAACCAATGTATTGACATACAGTATGGCAAAGTAGCTGTGAATTATCTCTTTAATTTCCTCCTTATTGGTGGCTAGTTCACCTTTTTCATTTTTGATACTGGTTTTTTGGTTATCTTCTTTCTTTTTTTGTGGTTGAGATTAAACTAAGGTTGTCACATTTTATTGGCTTTTTTCAAAAACCCAATACTTAGTTTTATTTATGAGATCAGTGGTTTTCTTGACTTCTATTTTATTAATCTCTCCATTGATTTTCAGAATTTCTATTTTGGTATTTAATTAGGGATCTTTAATTTGTTCTTTTTCCTAGCTTTTTAAGGTACATATCCAATTCATTAATCTCCTGTTTCTTGATTTAATTCATATAGGAATTTAGAAATATAAAGTTTCTCCTCAATGCTGCCTTTGTTGCATCCCATAAATTTTGGTATGATGTCTCATTATTGTCAATTTCTTGGATATAATAAATTGATTATTTCTATTATTATTGTTGTTGTTATTATTATTTTAGATCAACTCATTGTTTAAAATAAAAGTTATTTACTGTCCAATTAGTTCTTGATTTACCTTTCCATGACTTTTTATTACATGAAATTTTTATTACATCTTGGTATGAGAGGTGTGTGTGCTTATTTTTTCTGCCTTTCTACATTTTATTATAAGGTTTTTGGTCCCTAACACATGATCAGTTTTGGGATAGGTGCCATTTACTGCTGAGAAAAAAGTTATATTCTTTTCTATCCCATTAACTTTTCTCCAGAGGTCTGTCACATCTGTTTTCTAAGATTTCATTCACCTCTTTAACTTTCTTCTTGTTCATTTTTTTCTTGTTTAGATTTAGGTAGTTCTGAGAGAGGGAGATTAAGCCTATTAAAGTTTTGTTCATTAAAGTTTCTTTTAAAGTTTTGCTGTCTATGTCTCCTTGTAATTCACTCAGCTTCCTCTCTAGGAATTTGTATGCTATGCCATTAGGTGTATACATGTTTTGTATTGATATAGCTTCATTACCAATGGTGCCTTTTAAGAAGATGTCATTTCCTTCCTTATCTCTTTTAATGACATTGATTTTTGCTTTTACTTTATCTGAGATGAGCATTACTACCCCTGATTTTTTTTTTTACTTCAGCTGAGGCATTATATATTTTGTTCCAACCTTTTCTCTTTACCCTGTCTGTTTCTCTCTGCTTTGAAAGAGTTTCTTGTAAATAATGTATTGTAGGATTCTGATTTTTAATCTATTTTACTATTCAATTCTGTTTCATGGGATAGTTCATCCCATTCACAATCATGATTATTAATTCTGTTTCCCTCCATGCTTCTTTCTCCACTTATATTTTTCTCTATCCTTTTTTCTTATTCCTCCTCAACAAAATTTTACTACCTTTCCCCCCTTTTAAATTTTCTTTTAAAAATGTAACTTTCAGTTTATTTTCACTTATTCCTTTGCCTTCCCTTTTATCAGTCTCTTCTCTCCTATCTTTCCTTTTTCAGTACTCTTTCCCCTGTAGATAAGGGTAGATTTTAAAACCCAAGTGGCATGTATCTTAATCCCTCTCTGGGCTTAATCTAATGAATAGAATTTACTAAGCATTCACATTCTCCCTTCTTTCCCTCTAAAAGTATAAATCTTTGTGCTTCTTCCCTTGATGTTATTTATCTCTCTGGTACTATTACTCAGGTATCATCAATCAAAGTTTGCTTATCTGATTGCTTGATAAGCTCATATTGCTATCAAGGTATCATCACAGATGTTTTTCTTGATTGCTTGTCAAGCAGCATTGTTTCAAATTTCATCAAATTATAATTATAATCATTTTTCCCTTACCCCATTTTCAAATATCTTTCAAGTACACACAATCCTTCTCATGAGCCAAAGTATCATACAAAGAAATATCATTTCTTGAACTATCTGTGCCCCCCCCTTCTCTCTCATACTTCACAGCACCCTCCCCATCTCCCCACCCAGATTACTTAACCCCTTGTTAAATAAAACAAGGGTATTTTCTCTCTGCATTTTACTCCTCCCTCCCCACCCAACCTAATTAACCCCCTTTTAAGTGAAGCACAATTTAGGTCAAACCTGGATCTAATTAACTGCAACAATCTTAAAGATCTCTAAATACTTGGAGGTTCTGGAGGTCTCACCTGAGAACTTTACAAATGATTGTAAGTTACAGAGACACTGATCCAGCAGTTTATGATGCCCTCATCAGACGAAATGGAATTAAAGCAGGTCAAAGGATAATGAGACACTGAAGCATAAATTTAATACCTCTATTTTTCTTCAAGGCATTTTGTCTCACACATAATGATGTCACTGTACCTCTTCAATGGAGAGATAAGATCCAACTATACTCATATCTTTTAAGTCCATTCTCTTATATTTTATTTGACCTGTTAATTATCCTAAGGGAAGTAAAGTTCTCAAGAATTAGAAGTGTCACATCTTCCCTTTTAGAATTTGATGCTCTTGACCAGCATTTGTTTTGCTTTGCCTTGTTTTCTTCTTCCTCTTTTTCATTTACCTTTTAATTCAATTTTTGTGTGGTGTATCTGGTGATTGAATTCTCGCTTCAGTTCTGGTCTTTGTATCAGGAAATTCTGGAAGTCTTCTATTTTGTTGACACATCCATTTTTTCCCACTAATGTTATATGCTGAATTTTGCAGGATAGCACATTGTGGATTTTGTAATCCCAGGTCCTTTACTCTCTGGTATATGGTATTCCAGGTTTTCCTATTCATTAATGTTGAGGCTAATAGATCCTGTGTAAGTCTCATTGTGTTTTCTCTGTATTTGAATTGTTTTTTTGCTGCTTGCAATATTCTCTCCCTTATTTGAGGGTTCTGGAATTTCACTAAAACTACCCTTGGAGTTTGAATCATAGGATCTTTTGCTGGAGGAGTTCTGTGTATTCTTTCATTAGTTATATTATTTTCTTGTTCTGATACATTTGGACAGTTTTCCCTTATAGCTTCCTGCATCTGATGTCTGATCTCTGCCTTGTCTTGGACCACAATGTTGTCTATGCAGTTCAGGCCCTATCTTTTCAGTAGTTTGTTTCCTCCTTTATGTCCATGTTCTGATTTAGCAGTAGTTTGTTCCAGACCTAGTCCAGTCTTTTGCCCCATATTCCCAAGGTTCAGATTTTGTTTGTGGTTGGGATCTTCTCTTCTGGCTTGCTATCATTGTGCCAGGACCTCTGCTGCTGTTAAGGTAGCAGGGCCTGGATTGCATTGTCATTAAAAGCCTCCAGCTGACTTTCTTGGCTCTATTGCCTCCTAGGTTTACCTCCTTCATTTCCCCCAAAGAGAAAAAATTTCACTGAAGATCCTGCACAATGTCTACAGTTGAAAACTTCCTTTAATCTTTTCTTTTTTTTTTTTTTGGTGGAATCTGTAGCTTGAATGTCAGAATAGAAGCTTCATTTATCTTTGTTAGGGAAAAGCTCTAGGAGCATGTTAGCTTCACCCTGCCATCTTGTCTCCACCTTGGAAGCCCACAATGTTGTTGATAATGTGTACAGAGTTCTCTTGTTCTGCTCCCTTCACTCAGCATTTTGTAATTCATTCTATGCTTCTCTAAAGCCCCACAATTTATAGAATGATGGTATTCTATAACATTCATATACCATAACTTGTCAGCCATTGCCCAATTGATGTGCAGTCCCCTTGATTTCCAATTCATTGTCCAAAAGAACTCTAAGAATATTTTTGAACATGTAGAAACTTTTCCCAATTTTCTAGATATAGGCCTAGTTTTACTGCTTTTTGAGCATAGTTCCATGTTGCTCTCCAGAATGGTTGGGTTAGTTCATTTTAGTCACTTTAGCCAATCAGATAGATTGTGAGGTGGAACCTCATAGATGTTTTAATTTGCATTTCTCAATCTGTAATGATTTAGAGCATTTTTTCATATGATTACATATAGCTATTATTTCTTTATTTGAAAAATGCCTTTACATATCCTTTGGCAAGTTATCAATTGGGGAATGACTTGTGTTATAAATTTGATGCTATTCTCTATATATTTCAGAAATGAGACCTTTTTCAGAACCCTAGTTGTAAAAATTGTTTTCCAACTTTCTGTTTTCTGTCAGATCTATAGAAAGAGGGGAAATTTATGACCATGCAAGAAATAGAGTACATCATAAATTACTAAATGGATGATTTTGACCATATTAAATTAAAAAGAATTTGGACTAATAAAACCAATGTTGCCATAATTAGACACATTTCTATTACATTAGCTCAACCTAACCATGAGCCATTGACATTTTTCCAATTGCTTTAACTGATTTTATTTGTGTGTGAAGTACTTTGTAATCGTGTTCACATGGTTTCTGGGAGTATGTTAGCTTAGAGAGGTAGATTGTCATGTATTTAATGTTGACTGTAGTTACTTTATATGGCCTATTCTGCTGGCTCTCTGCTCTCAACTCCCAGTTTGCCCATGGTCTCTTGAGACAGACCTTTTAGTAGGTATTCCTCTCCTAGCTTCTCTTTCTGGGTCTTGTCAATCGAAATTCTGTTAAGAGGTTTCTTTCATGTTATTTTTAAGGGGGAAACCAGGAGATCTTAGCACAGTCCCTGAATTCTCTCTGCCATCTAGGCCAAAAGTCTGCTATTCAATTTTGATGTTGATTTTGATCTCCTAATTCTCACATGTAACTCCAAGAAACTATAGCATTCACCACCAAGAGAAATACTTCTGTGATTATCACAGGACAATCTACTTCCTTTACCTTTATAGAGATGTACATTGGAGACATCCTTGAACTGGAAGATAAACTAATGCCATATAATCTAGAAAATTTCAGTCAACTTTTGCATGAGCAATGGACCTTGTAAATTTCAGATGGAATAGAATCAACACCAGGTGCTTTGTCACATAACAATGTGGCATTTAAAACCTCTTTTTCATCTGGATCATCAACTAGAGAGGGATTGAATTCAATCTGAGGCAAATGGTCAGTGATTTCAGTATTTATTAAAAGATGGTCTGTTGAGATGACTATAGAAGAGACCTGCCAATTTCTCTAGGATCTTGGCTACTATCTCTTATCAATGTGGCTACAACAGTACTGTGTGGTTGAGATGCACCATAGGCTTTTCTGTTCCAGGCACTTTCTATATTAGACAACCTACATCATATCAACTGTACCTGAAACACCACTGACTCATGAAGATGACCATCTCTCAGGCTAAGTATTAGCCAATTTAGCAGGATTCTGACAAGACTCTTTCAAACAATGACTAAGAGAGAAAGATTTTTTTATAAAAGAAAATTTTATTTATTTTGAATTTTGCAATTTTAACTCTAATCTTGCTTCCCTCCCCCCACCCCCCACAGAAGGAAATTTGCCAGTCTTTACATTGTTTCTATGGTATACATTGATCTAAATTGAATGTACTGAGAGCGAAATCATATCCTAAGGAAGAAAAATAAAGTGTGAGCTAGCAAATTACGTAAAAGGATAACTTTTTTTTTTTAAAAAAAAGAAAGATAATAGGCTTTGGTCTTTGTTCAAACTCCACAATTGTTTCCTCTGGTTACAGATGGTATTCTCCATTGCAGATACCCCAAGACTGTGCCTGATTTTTGCACTGATAGAATGAGCAAATACATTAAGGTGGATCAACCCCATGTTACTTTTAGAGTGTACAGTGTTATTCTGGTTCTGCTCATCTCACTCTGAATCAGTTCATGCAAATCCTTCCAGGGTTCCATGAATTCCCATCCCAGTTGGTTTCTAATAGAACAATAGTATTCCATCATATACATGTATCACAGTTTGTTAAACCATTCCCCAGTTGAAAGACATTCACTTGATTTCCAAATTTTTGACACCACAAACAGGGCTGCTATGGATATTTTTGTACAAGTGAAGTTTTTACCCTTTTTCAAAATCTCTTCAGGGTGTAGATCCAGTAGTGGTATTTCTGGATCAAAGGGTATGTACATTTTTGTTGCCCTATGGGCATAACTCCAAATTGCTCTCCAGAAAGGTTGGATGAGTTCACAGCTACACAAACAATATAATAGTGCCCTAGATTTCCCATATCCCTTCCAACAGTGATCATTGTCCTTTCTGGTCATATTGACCAGGTGTGAGGTGGTACCCCCAAAAAGCTTTCATTTGAAATTCTCTTTGCATATCCTCTGACCACTGGTCAATTGGGGAATGGCATAGGTGTTTTGAAAATTTGACTCAGTTCTCTGTATATTTTAGAAATGAGTCATTTGTCAGAAGTACTGGTTATAAAAATTGTTTCCCAATTTACTACATTTCTTTTGATCTTGGTCGCAGTGATTTTGTCTGAGCAAAAGCTTTTAAATTTAATGTAATAAAAATCATCCAGTTTGTTTTTAGTGATGCTCTCCATCTCTTCCTTTGTCATAAATTGCTTCCCTTAGATCTAACAGGTAAACTATTCTTTGATCTCCCAGTTTGTTGTATTATAATTTTTTTAAATTCTAACTCCTGTATCCATTTGGAGGTTATCTTAGTATATGGTGTGAGGGGTTGGTCTAATCCAAGTATCTGCAATATTAACTTCTAATTTTCTCAACAGTTTTTATTGAAGAGAGACTATTTTATCCCAGTTTATCAAACAGCAGATTACTATAATAATTTCTTGCTATTACACCTAATCTATTCCACTGATCTACCACTCTATTTCTTAGCCAATACCTGACAGTTTTGATGACTGATGCTTTGTAATATAATTTTAGGTCTTATAGAGCTTTCTTTTAAACTTTTTTCACTGAAAAGCTTTGATTTTTTTTATTTTTCCATATGAATTTACTTACAACCTTTTCTAACTCATTAGAGTAATTTTTTTGAAATTTTGATTGGTAGGGCACTAAACAAGTAGCTTAATTTTGACAAAATTACCATTTTATTATATTAGCTTGACTTATCCATGAGCATTTGATATTTGTTCAGTTATTTAAATATGATTTCATTTGTGTGACAAGTGTTTTGTAATTGTTTTCAAAAAAGTTTCTGAGTCTGCCTTGGCAGGTAGACTCCCAGGTGTTTTTTATTGTCTGAAGTAACTTTGAATGGAATTTCTCTTTCTAGCTCTTTCTGTTTCATCTTGCTAGTCATATATAGAAATGGTGAGGATTTATGAGGGTTTGTTGTAAATCCTGTGATTTTACTAAAGTTGCTAATTATTTCTAGTAGGTTTTTTAAGATTATTTTTTGGGATCCTCTAGGTATACCAACATGTCATCTGCAAAGCGTGAGAGTTTTGTCTCTTCCTTCCCAATTCTAATTCCTTCAATTTCTTTTTCTTCTCTTATTGCTGAAACTAACATTTCTTATACCATATTGACTAGTAGTGGTGACAGTGGGCATCCTTGTTTCAAGTTAAGTTTTGAGAGAATTCTTTTTCTTTTTTGCATTTGCCCAATTGAAGATTTCAAAGATTTATAATTTTTTTTGCATTTTCCCCAATTGAGGATCTGTGAAAATTAGTATCATTTTGTATTTGCCCAGTGGTATTTTGTAAGTATTTGTTTTCTTGTTGGGAGATGTTAATTGTCTCTTGCAACATGTTAATTTTCTCTTGAGTTTCTTTTCCTAATTTTTCCAATTGATTTTTAAACTCCTTCCTGATTTCTTCAAGAAATTCTTTCTGGGCTGGAGACCGATTCATAGTCTCCTTGGGTGTTTTAGATCTCTCTGGGTTAGGTTCTGTGCTTTCAAAGTAATTCTCAATGGGCCCCACTTTCCCCTTGCCTTTCTTCATTTTATTAGTATTTTGTGTTTGGGGAGGGGCTCGATCTCAAAGGTTTGCTTTTGAAAACCCTAGAGGCTTTGCCCACTTGGCTTAATAACTCCAAGTGGGCTGGTCAGTAGGTGGTGCTGGTTGCATTCTCTGGTGTGTTTGAGACCCTCTCCCTAGGTCTGGAGGCAATGAGGGGCAGCAGCAGGATCTGAATTGTCCTTGAACAATGTGGGTTGGGCCCTGGGGCAGGTAGTTAATCTTCCATTTAGCAGAGGGAGCTCTCAGGTCCACAACTGAGCCTGAGGGGATGGGGGCAGGGAGGGGCAGTTATTCTTTCTTCTGGGAATAGTATTTAGCTAAAAGTTGATGTCCAGCCATGACCTGCAACTCTGTGCTGGAATTCACCCTCCAGCCAGGCTGGGACTCACCAGAACTCTGCTCCCCCAGCCAAAGATTCCCTGGCTGAAGTTGTTCCTCAGACTTGCCACTCACCAATGTCTGCTCAGCTAAGATTGATCCTCTGGCTTCATCATGCCTCCTGCTGGCTCTCTGCTCTCAGCTCCCAGTTTGCCCATGGTCTCTTGAGACAGACCTTTTAGTAGGTATTCCTCTCCTAGCTTCTCTTTCTGGGTCTTGTCAATCGAAATTTTGTTAAGAGGTTTCTTTCATTTTATTTTTAAGGGGAAAACCAGGAGATCTTAGCACAGTCCCTGAATTCTCTCTGCCATCTAGGCCAAAAGTCTGCTATTCAATTTTGATGTTGATTTTGATCTCTTAATTCTCACATGTAACTCCAAGAAACTATAGCATTCACCACCAAGAGAAATACTTCTGTGATTATCACAGGACAATCTACTTCCTTTACCTTTATAGAGATGTACATTGGAGACATCCTTGAACTGGAAGATAAACTAATGCCATATAATCTAGAAAATTTCAGTCAACTTTTGCATGAGCAATGGACCTTGTAAATTTCAGATGGAATAGAATCAACACCAGGTGCTTTGTCACATAACAATGTGGCATTTAAAACCTCTTTTTCATCTGGATCAACTAGAGAGTGATTGAATTCAATCTGAGGCAAATGGTCAGTGATTTCAGTATTTATTAAATGATGGTCTGTTGAGATGACTATAGAAGAGTCCTGCCCATTTCTCTAGGATCTTGGCTACTATCTCCTATCAATGTGGCTACAACATTACTGTGTGGTTGAGATGCACCATAGGCCTTTGACACATAAATAGCCTTCAAGGAATCATAAAAACACTTTGGATTATTGTTATTCACATAAAACTTAATTTGGGTTATTTTCTGACTGAGCCAAGTGTCTTGCATATCTCTTGTACTTTACTTATTATGGAATTAAATGCTTCCTTCTCGTTTTTCATTTAGCAGATTCTGTATTTCCCCTCCATTATCATAAAATCAGACTTTATATTTTTGGGTGTTCTGACCCAGATGAGCAAATGCAGTGCTATATATGAAATCTCTAACATTTCCCACTCATTTTTGACTACACTGTAGCCAATTGTTTCTGTCACTCAACTTTTCTTCTAAGTTAGCAACAAAATGTTCCTGCTCAGAGAATCACTCTAATCTCTTGACATTACCTCTTCTTCCCTTAGACTTGCAACTTTGGTTGAATGAAAATATTTAGCTTAGAGAAAACAAGTCTATGATCAGTACTGTACTTTCACCACACATTGCCTTCATCATTTTCACATCTTGTTTTTGTATTTAGGCAAATAGAAGGCAGTGTTTATGATGAGACCTTGAGATGCTCAAATCTTCAATAGTAAGTGACCATTGCTGTTGTTTTTTCGAATTCCATTTCTTCCAAGGACTCATATTTCTGGAAATCTGAGCCTACTCTAGTATTAAAGTCACCCAGAATTATAAGCTTGTACTTGTATCACATTGATGAGAGTCTCCAGTAATTTTCTGAATATTCTTACTATTTTTATCTTTGACTGACAAGTGACTAGGAAAAAAATTCTATGCCTACTTAGACATTTATAATAAAAACAAACAATACAAAACATCATGATTTTGACAATTGGTTTAAAATAACTGTAGTGAAAGAAATAGGACTAAGAACAAAAAAGATGAAAATAATACTAAATTAAGTTGTTATATTTAAGGCAAAATTTATTATGTTAGATCAAGTGAAAATAAATTATTGACTTGTTTGTTTCTCCTCCCTCCATCTTGGGTTAAGTAGAATGATCCATAAATAGAACTCTTTGAAAAATAGTTTAAAATAATCATTGTAGCCACATGGTGACATAATAATTATATATAATAGGATTAAAACATTTTGTATTTATTTGGTAGCCAGGGAAAGGAATCCAAAAATATATAGGAAATGCACACAAATTAATCTTGTATTTTATAAGCAAACAAAAGCAGTCTTAAACCATGAAATTCAAGGTCTTTATACACCTAATAATCCATTGTGGATTCAGTCATTTGGCTCAGCAGTGGTACAATTTGAACTTCTCTCAAATTTAATTTTAATATAATGAACAGTTAGAGGTACAATAGAATCCACTTAGGAATAAAAATCTTTATATAGAAAAATAATCATTATTAACAAATAGTCATTTAAAAATCTAACAAATGAGTTAAATCATACATTCTATTTATCTTTCTCAGTGATGTAGGTGAAACATTTTCCACCTAATGGCATTTAAGGAAAAGAGCAACACATTAGAAATTTAATCAGGTAAAATATCATTTGAGCTCTTTCTCATTATCAAATCATTTCACTCTAATTCTTTACAAGTTGCTTTTCTCTGAAATTTTTTCATAAGTCTGTATTTTATTCCTGTTGCCTTTAAATTAAAGATTTTAGGCTAATAATTTCATTGGTCTTTGATGTGTGCTGAGACTGGAATGGTAAAAGTTCAAGGTCAGAATGCCCTTATGATTTATAACTCATCAAAGACATATCACAATAAAGAAAGAACAATGAGGATAATAAAGTGTGAAGATAAATGTAAATTATCTGTTTTATCATCTTAAGAATGTCTGAGTGGATGACATTTTCAATGATTATAGATAATCAGTGTAACTTTTTGACTATAATTATAACTAAGAT